>NC_057403.1:32503439-32674839 GCF_019320065.1 Cervus canadensis | reverse complement strand
TCATTTCACTGTATGGCAAAACCACTACAATATTGCAAAGTAATTAGCCTCCAATTAAAATTTTTAAAAATAATAAATTTTTAAAAATTAAAAAAGAAAAAAAGATTCTGGGCTTTCACTGTTGGGAGCCCACATTCAATCCCTGGTTGGGGAACAGATCCTGCAAGTCCCAAGGCACAACCAATAAATAAATAAATAATAAGAAAGAAAAGGAAGATGATTTACTTTCCCTCTATTTGTTTCATATTCTCTTAGATGTTACCTATGAAGACACTGTCTGGATAACTGTCAGCAAAATCACAAACTGTCTAGAGCACAAGAAAAGAAAATGTCCTGGTTTATATTACTGAAGATCCCAAGAGAAGTTACATATTTACTTTTACATGACTTTAGTATTTTTAAAAATTAAAGACAATTCCTTAAGTCCAGTGGGGAAAAAATTAGAAAGCCCAGCCCTATTTACATTTCAACATAAAACAAGGAGTAACTTGTAAGGATTACACTGTGATTTCTCCAGCCCCTTTAACTTCTAACATTTGTCATCTTTGACCCCCACTGCATTACTGCAATGAATAGCAATATACTACAAGGATACGAAACAAAGCAAGATAGAAGTCAGGATAAACATGGTGTCCTGATAAATCAGGTAACAATTTTGAGGAGGAGATATGGAGGTATAAATCTTGTTCAGAAAGAAATACCCAAAATGACAACCAAGACTACCTCTGAGGTAGGATTAGGGCTGGGGGTTGCAACAGGAGGAAGCTTGAGCTTTTTACTCTTCCATGCTGCTTGGGTTTAGCATAAGCACATATTAATATTATATGTGTACAATTTTCAAAAGAGGAAAGATGGAAGTAAGCAGAGACTTTGATCCATCCTCTTTACAGTGTATATCATATGAACTGCTTTTGCTTTCAGAGAAGGAGAAAGCATGAGTCTCTGTGTTGAGATCAGAAAGGTTCTTTTCTGAGGCTGATGACATGGCTTTGATGTTGACACTTAGGAACTGCTTCAACTGACAATGCGCTTCCCTACTAACTCAGTTGATAAAGAATCTGTCTGCAATGCAGGAGACCCTGGTTCAATTCCTGAGTTGGGAAGATCCCCTGGGGAAAGGAAAGGCTACCCTCTCCAGTATTCTGGCCTGGAGAATTCCATGGACAAAGAGTCAGACACAACTGAGCAACTTTCAGTTTCTTTCAACTGACAATTGAACTTTTCACCTAATGATGTCCACAAATGGCTATACCAGAGACAATACCCATTTATTTTTCTACCTTTTGGAATCAACCCCTAAATTTAGCTAGACATGCGGCCATGCAAAATGAAGATTACTTTTCCCAAATCCCCATATCCTTGCATCTAGATATGGCCATGAGGCCAAGTTCTGATCACTGAAATGTAAGCAAACGTATTGAGTATCAACCTAGAAAATTCTTAAAGGGAGGGAGTACATCCATCTTTGCCCTTCTTTCCTGCTATCTGTCATGTAGAACCATGTGGGAGCGGCAGCAACCATCCTGGGCATGAAGCAAAGGCCACGTGCCAAAGATCAGAGCAAGGTATGGAGCCTCAGTCCCTAACATTCTCGAGTATGATGCACATTCAGCACTGCCAACCTCTGAAACTCATTTCTGAGAGACAGAAGAAAGCTTTCAAGTTGTTGAAGACACTGTGATTTTTCCATTACATGCAGCCAAACCTTATCCTAACTTATCTAATTACTGACCTGATGTAATAACTGACCGGGGCTGGGAAGATACCCTGGAAGAGGGCATGGCAACCCACTCCAGTATTCTTGCCTGGAGAATCCCCATGGACAGAGGAGCCTGGTGGGCTACAGTCCATGGGGTTGAAAAGAGTCGGACACGACTGGGCGACTAAGAACAGCAGAGTAGAGCCATTCCATACAGCAAGTTAGAACATTTGGTTACTGGGAAAGGAGGGCAGGGGACACAACTATGCACTAATTTGTACTACAGATTTTACTAGGAAGTGATGGTTTTGAAGTAGTTGTAAGTCAAGGTGTTTTACTGAGAGATTTTTGTCCAAGCAAGCAGTCCCTAGCATCTGCTTTGAGTTGTTGTCCCCCTCAACTAGAATTATCATAACCCCACTTTAAGATGATGTCTCTGTATCAATTGTTTCTTGAGTTTAAAATGTAGATTCATTAGCCCAGTCTAGAACAATGGAATCAAAACTTTTGGATTCTAAAGATTCTAAACACATATCTTAGTTTAGAATTCTAAACAAATTCTTAGTATGTGCTAGGCATACCATAATATGAGAATTATTTTTATGCTTCTCTGTTTCTTTCATAAGCTGGAGTAGACCCCAAACTGTTTTCTATAGAGATTTTGGCTTCAGCTTCTAGATATTTCTTAAGTTCATCCTCTGCTGAGATGGAGTAGATATCTGTCAGTCACTTGTCTGGATCTACTCCCAAATGCCCTTTAAAGGACTTGATTTTTTTCCCTTTCAGTTATTAAAATCACAATATCTTCCCTTTATCAACAACACAGTTTCTTCCTGGAGGTTACAACCTGACATTCTGTTCAGCTTTACCAAAAGCCCAGTCAGGAGAAATCACACCTGCGATGGATTTCCTAAGAACATGCAGTTCACTTTTTTTTTTTAGCTCTTCTAAATTTTACCCTTAAAATGTATCAGAGTAGCAGAGAATTGCCTACTTGGATTATATCATGTTCCTCCCTTGTTTGGATTGCTTTGTACTGAGCTGCACTCTAGAGCTATGCTGCCAGCCTCCCGCTGAACGCTGTTACAGGAAATAAAGGTAGGAAGCGTGTTTCTGCAGCTCTTGCAGGACCACTGTAGGAGTGTTTCCCACTGTAACTTGGTACTTTCCTCTTGAGGATCCATCGGAGAATTTGCCAGGCCTCAATACCCGACAGCACAATACTTCCAAAGAGCAGTTCGTCTGTTTTCATCTAATGAATATGATGAATACAATCACTAATTACTTCTTCCTCTTTTCCTTGGCTTCTGAGAGATTCCACAATAAGATATCTTGTGACCTACTTTGAGCAAACATACAGGATTCTATGGTGTATGTTACTTTGTGCAGATCTTCCTCCTGACCTTTTATGATTACAAAAATTTTCCTTCATCATATTCTCCAAACTATATATTGGGTCATTTCTATTATATATGTTTAATAAGTGACTGACACCAAGGCTGTATACTGTCACCCTGCTTATTTAACTTCCATGCAGAGTACATCATGAGAAACGCTGGGCTGGAAGAAGCACAAGCTGGAATCAAGATTGCCGGGAGAAATATCAATAGCCTCAGATATGCAGATGACACCACCCTTATGGCAGAAAGTGAAGAGGAACTAAAAAGCCTCTTGATGAAAGTGAAAGAGGAGAGTGAGAAAGTTGGCTTAAAGCTCAACATTAGAAAACTAAGATCATGGCATCTGGTCCCATCACTTCATGGGAAATAGATGGGGAGACAGTGGAAACAGTGTCAGACTTTATTCTTTTGGACTCCAAAATCACTACAGATGGTGACTGCAGCCGTGAAATTAAAAAGACGCTTACTCCTTGGAAGGAAAGTTATGACCAACCTAGAACAGCATATAAAAAGCAGTAGAGTGTACTTTGGCCAAACAAAGTCTCTCCTATTCAAGGCTTTGGTTTTTCCGTGGTCAATGTATAGATGTGAGAAGTTGGACTGTGAAAGAAAAAAGCTGAAAGCAACCGAGAATTGAATGCCTTTTAACTGTGGTGGTTTTGAGAAGACTCTTGAAGGTCCCTTTGGACTGCAAGGAGATCCAACCAGTCCATCCTAAAGGAGATCAATCCTGGGTGTTCATTGGAAGGACTGATGTTGAAGCTGAAACTCCAATACTTTGGCCACCTCATGCAAAGAGTTGACTCACTGGAAAAGACCCTGATGCTGGGAGGGATTGGGGGCAGGAGGAAAAGGGGACGACAGAGGATGACGTGGCTAAAAGGCATCACCGACTTGATGGACATGAGTTTGAGTAAACTCTGGGAGTAGGTGATGGACAAGAAGGCCTGGCGTGCTGCGATTCATGGGGCCGCAAAGAGTCGGACATGACTGAGCGACTAAACTGAACTGAACTGAACTTCAAAGGAAGTAACACTTCCTGATTTAACCTGTGAAGTATATTGCTAGAGAACATGGTTAACGGGTGCTTCAGAGTCAAATTCAGGAACGCACCATGGTGGAAGTGACTCCAGATGTACCCGCTTCCTTGAAAGGCCCAATTATGGTGAAACCTCACTGTCCGTTTTCACTCTGTGCACCCCAAGAGAAACATCTGAGTGTTTAACACAATTTGGGACTTTTGAGGTTTATCCTAATTAAACTAAAGAGTGGAGGTTTAGGAAAGAGAAAGTTAAATTACTCAAGTCATTAAAAAGGTTTTGGGCTTTTCAGAGTACTGGTGGCTCAGGGATAAAGAATCCGCCTGCCAATGCAGGAGACATGGGTTCGAACCCTGTGACAGGAAGATCCCCTGGAGAAGGAAATGGCAACTCACTCCGGTATTCTTGCCTGAAAATCCCATGGACAGAGGACCCTGGCAGGTTATAGTGCATGGGGTCGTGAAAGAGTCGGACATGACTGAGCGACTAACACTTTCACTTTCACGTTCATGTGAGTGATACTCTACATAGTTGTAAGCTGTCTTTCTCAAAACTCATCAGATTGCACCCTGATGATAATATAAGTTGTGTTATTCCTACGAATGTGAAACTATTTTCTTAATCAGGTACTTTAAATTACATTCTCAGTTATCAAATATTTCAAACATAAAGAAAAATACAGAGAATAATATACCAGTATCATCTTTTATACTTACGCAAATTTAAGAAAGCTTGACTAGAAATGCTTATGGTTTTGGTCAGGAAAATCAACATTATAAATAAGTCAGTTCTCCCTGTAAATGCAATATGATCCCAGTGATAATATCAGTAAGGTGTTTTGTTTTATTTTAATTAGGTTCATTCTAAAACTCCTTTAGGGAAGAAATAAATTTATGATTGCCTAGAAAATTCAACAGGAATAATGTGGGAGGATTAGCTACACTATATATTAAAACTTATTTAAAACCTATAGTAAATACAATTGTGTGGTTCATGAACATGAAGAGAAAGTAACCATCAAATCAATGTTTATTTTCATTTTCATCCTTATTAATCATCGTCAGTAACAGCAGCATGTCCTAATCCCCTAAAATCCTATGCTCCCCCAAATCCATAGTGTCCTATGTGAGCAAAATAAAAACCCTCATTTGCTTAAGTCACTTTGCTCTGTTTATCTTTTGATGCATAACAAACTACCCTCAATTTAGTGGTTTAAAGCAACTAGCAATCACTTATTTTGCTCATAGATTTGTGATTTAGGATTCAGCAAAGGCAGCACTATTTGCTCCACATGAGAACAACTAGGCAAGCTTGAAAGTAGAGGCTGATAGCATTTTTTAGCTCATCCATATGGCACTTGATTCTAGTTGTTCGCAGGGCCCTCACCAGGTTCTGTTTGCTGCAAGCCCTATTGTGGCCTCTCCATGTGGCTGCTTGCTTCCTTGTGGCATGAACAGTGGATTCAGTTATTGAGATGAGAAATCTCCTGCAGTCCAATTGTCATCTCTTTTGGTTATCTGTCTTTTTTTTAATCAGATTAATATTAAGAATTACTTTATGCTTTGGTGTTCTACAATTTCACCTAGATGGATTTACCTTTATTTATCCTGCTTCAAACTTGGTATGCTTCTTTAATATAAGTACCTTTCATCAATTCTGGAAAGTTATCAGCAGTTATCTCTTCAGTGTTTTCATCCCATTATCTCAGTTTTCTCCTTCTGGAAATTCTTTTATATATATTTCTTTCCCATGGAATCAAAAATTCTTTTCACTTCTCCTTTCTTTTTTTTTTCTTTTTGTCCCCCTCAATGAAAGCATGGAGTTTTAACCACTGGATCATCAGGGAAGTCCCTCCTTCACATTTTCTCCTTCTATGATACATTCTGGGTTTTCTCTAAGATTTTTCTTCCAGTTGACTCTTCAGCTATTTCTACTCCATTTATTTAGTTTTTATTTCATCGATTTGGCTTTTCAGTTTTAGAAGTTCTATTTGGTTTCAATACTTTCATTTATCTCCTTCACATGGTTTCTATTTCTTCATCTACATCTTTAAAGAATTTGAGAATGCTACATGTTAGACTTTTCTATTATCTCAAACTTTTGCAATACTAATTTACATGTTTGTGATAACTACTGATTTTCCTCATGTTGAATTGATTCTTCAGATGACTTGAAACATAGGTGTTGTTAGCTCATCTTTATCATGTGCTGTGGAATGAATGTTTGTGTCCCTTCCCCCTCACTCCCAAATTCATATTTTGAAATATAGTTAGTACTCAATGTTATGGTAATTGGCGGGTAGTACCTTTGGATGTGATTAGGACGTTAGGGCAGACTCTTCATGAATGTGGTTAGTGCCCTTTATAAAAGAGACCCCAGAAAGCTCCCTTGTCCCTTCTTCCATGTGAGTGAGAAGATAGCATCTGTGAACCAGGAAGCAAGCTCTCACCATACACTGAATCTGCCAGTACCTTGATCTTGGACTTCCCAGCCTCCAGAACTGAGAAATAAGTGCTTGCTGTTTAACCCTCACAGTCTACGGTATTTTATTATAGCAACCTAAACGAACTTAGCACAGCATGAGTACTAGATCATGAATGGTCCTTCAGAACAATTTTTTATTTCTTCAAGACCTTGCAACTTTTATTTTCTCAGGGTCTAATTCTTTCACTTATGTTGCTGTTTGGTTGCCCAGTTGTGTCCAACTCTGCAACCCTATGGCACACCAGACCTCCCTGTTCCTGTCCGTCTGCTGAAGTTTGCCCAAGTCCATGTCCATTGCATTGGTGATGCCATCCAGCCATCTCATCCTCTGATGCCCTCTTCTCCTTCTACATTCAATCTTTCACCTATCAGTTCAGTTCAGTTGGTCAGTCGTGTCCAACTCTTTGTGACCCCATGGACTGCAGCATGCCAGGCCTCCCTATCCATCACCAACTCCCGGGGCTTACTCAAACTCATGTCCATTGAGTTGGTGATGCCATCCAATCATCTCATCCTCTGTCATCCCCTTCTCCTCCCACCTTCAACCTTGCCCAGCATCAAGGTCTTTTCAGATGAGTCAGTTCTTCACATCAGGTGGCCAAAGTATTGGAATTTCCGCTTCAGCATCAGTCCTTTCATCTACAATATAGTGTAAATTTGGATCCTGTACCTATACATGGGACTTTGAGTTCTAGCAGGGGTGTCTTTCCCTTATTCAGACTGCAGGGTAGAGGACAGGCTTCATCACTACCTCCCTAGACACAAAGGTGGAATTTTTCTAGTTCTCTTTTTGGAAAGAGGCATCCTTTCCAAGGTCCTGGACTTATGCAAGGATCTAAGTTCAGTTCCTCATTCCCAGATGGGAGCATAGCCATATGCCCTGTTTCTGTGAGGGCACTTAAACTGAAGCCATTACGTCAGAAGATTGTATATACTTTAAAATCTCTGAGTTCTTTTTTTAATTTCTGAAAGTGAAAATGAAAATCGGTCACTAAGTCGTGTCCGACTCTTTGATGACCCCATGAACTGTAGCCCACCAGGCTCCTCTGTCCATGGGATTTCCCAGGCAAGAATACTGGAGTGGGTTACCATTTCCATTTCCAGGTTATCTTCCTAACCCAGGGATCAAACCCAGGTCTCCTGCTTGGCACATGAATTTTTTATTTCTAGCAGTTGATAAATTCCTCTTTCTTCTTTTTAGACTTGGATAAGTATTAAAGCTACATGTTTGTCATACTTTTAATAAGTTCTTTTTGTATTTAAAATGAAAGGATGTGCTGAGTCAGCTTACTCTGCCCTGTTGTCAGAAGTTAATGTAGTTAACAGTGTTTATATATTTCTTGAGATAGCGTTCTTAGAGAATCTGCATTGAGTCACTCTGGCTGCTCATTAAAAATGTGGGTTCTTGGGTTTCATCTATGTTTTATTGCATTGAAATCTGGAGAGGGTGCTAGAGAGCATCTGTTTCATTGTGGACTAAAAAGTAAGTGTGTAGCAAAGATGCAGGAAATGATTTATATAGAGATAAATCAATTGTGTTTCTAGACAGAGAACAATGGGAAATTGAATTTTTAAAAAAGCAATATTACTTACAAAAGCATTAAGAAATACAAATTACTTAAAGATAAACTTGACAGAAGATGTGGAAAACTTTAAAACATTGCTGAGAGAAATTAAAGACAAAGTTGAATGAAGAACTGTACCTTGTTAATATAGGTAAATTAAATATTAAGATGTCATTTTTCTCCAAAATTCATTTATAGATTCAATGCAATTCAAATTAAGATCCAAGTTGCTTTTTTTTTTTTTTTGATAGAAATTGACAAACTTATTCTCAAATTCATATGGAAATGCAAAGCATTTAGAATTGTACCAAAACAACTTTGGGATAGAAGAATAAAGTTGGAAGGCTACTATGATTTGATTTCAAGACAACTTTTAAGCTATGATAATCAGGATAGAGGCTTCCCAGGGGGCTCAGTGGTGAAGAATCCAAGTGCCAATGCAGGATGCACAGTAGACGCAAGTTTGATCCCTGGGTTGGGAAGATTCTCTGGAGGAGGAAATGGCAACCCACTCCAGCATTCTTGTCTTTAAAATGCCATGGACCGACCCTGGTAGGTTACAGTCCATGGTCACAAAGAGTTGGACATGCCTAAGTGACTGAGCACACACACAGTCAAGATAATCCAGGATAATATCCTTAATCACATCTTTTGTCATGTAAGATAGTATTCACCCTTTTGTGGTATGAGGTAATATTTATAGGTTCCAGGAATTAGGACGTGGTAATCTTTGGGGCCATTATTTGGCCTACCACAGATCCTATGTTGGTGCCCAGTTGTTTTAGCTCTTTATACTATGTAGTCCATCTTTCCTACTGATTCTCAGCACCTGTTCTGTCATAAGTCAAATTTACATGTATGTGTGCATTTATTCTGAGTTTTGTATTCTATCTCCTCAGTTATTTTGTCCTTTTTGCCTCAATATCACATCCTCTTAATTACAATGTATTTATAATAGATTTTAATATATGAAAGTGCAAGTCCCCTCACTTTGTGTATCTTTAGAAATGTCTTGGTTAATATTGGCCCTTTGAGTTTTACATTTAAATTTTATAAAGAACCATCAAATTCTGCCTGCTGGCATTTTGTTTAGTAGCACATTAAAATTGTAGATTTAGATCAGTTAGAGAAAACTTGACAATTTTATAACATTGAATCTTCTCTTCAAAACATAACCTAGTTCTCCATTTATTTAGATCTTTCTTAATATCTTTCAGTAAAGTTTTACAGTTTGTTCCTTGAAGGTCTTAAGTACATTTTATTAGATTTATTCCTAGGTATTTTATATTTTTGTTGCTGTTTTAAACAATATCTTAAAAGTTAATTTTTGACTCTCTATAGAAATGCAGTTGATTTTTGTGTATTAATTTGGTAAACATCGATCTTACTGTCTTATTAATTTTAAAAAGTGTTTATAGATTCTTTAGGATTTTTCAGGTAAGATCATCCTAAAATGTTAGTAATGAAGATTTGTTCTTTCCAATTATACATTCCCCGCCCCCCCTTTTCTTGTCTCATTGCACAAGAATGGAGCTCAAGTATCATATTGAACATCTAGTATATCTTAGATGGCAGGTTTTTGAAAGCCCAAGGTTACATTTTCTGGTGTTTGATACAATGTAGTCTAGTGCATTCACAGATTTTAGGGCTGGGAAAGAGGTTTTATAGCACATCTCCCTGCTTCTCAGCTGTGAAACCAGAACATTGTAATTATAAAGGAGAAGCTTCCCTATTTTAAAAGTATTGTAATGTTTTGATCTTTTGTTAAGGAATCTGTCCTTAGAGCTTTCTAGTTCCTGCAGACTTGTCCACCTTGCTGCCTTTTGCCCTGCTTCCAAAATCTTGTGGAAATGTAGCATTTGTAATGTAACACTAAAATTTAAATTAACTCTTGCAAATGCAAGTCTGGGTATTATTTTACTCCTATTCTGCCCTGGGTTAGGGAAATGGCTAGCTACAAATAAGACAGTCACCTTTGAAGTAATTAATAATTCCCAAAGAAACATTGGCTCCTGCTTTATTATTACACATCTCCTTTTTTTTTAAAAAAAGGGAAGGCAGTCAAGGTAACAGATTGGGAAAGCTTTAAGCCTGACAATAATGAATAGGCTTGCAATTTATTTCACAATACATTTGCAGTTTTCTTTCTTTGCCATTCTGAAAGTTGGATCTCTGTCAAAATACTTTTCTCTTGACCAGGGAGTACAAGTCACTGCCTTCACAACAGGTTTGAAGATTAAAACTCTAAAATAATGGAGTAGGGTAATAAGGTTTGGGTTCTCTGAAATTTTTACTGATGTTCTAGAGTGTTGTCAAACTAGCATCTGATCAGTACTTCCAGGGATCACATGGATTGGGGGGACCCTTTGAATAAATCAACTGTCCCAAATATTGCTAAAATTGCTCTTGTTTCTTGTAATCAAAGCAATCCTTGCCTAATGACCACTGTGTTGCCAAGCACTAGAGGGGACAGATATGTGTGTGCGTGTGTGTATGCTCAGTTGTGTCTGACTCCTTGGACCCCATGAACTGTAGCCCTCCAGACTCTTCTATCCATGGAATTTCCCAGGCAAGAATACTGGAGTGGGTTGCTATTTCCTTCTCTAGGGGATCTTCCTGACCCAGGGATGGAACCCATGTCTCCTGCGGCTCCTGCATTGGCAGGTAGATTCTTTACCACTGTGCCATCTGGGAAGCTCAGAGACAAATGTCCTTGTTTTTAAAAAGATAGTCATGGAGAGAAGATGTTAAAGATACAGAACCTAAATAGCAATAGAAGACAATGAAACATAAAATATCACAAGGAGTTATAATGATAATTAATTGATAACTAATAATGTCACTTGGTTGTTCAAAATGTATTTGCTCTAATATTGAAAATTACACTTAATGGAGCATCAAAATTATTTCAGATGTTTAAAATGTTACATGCAGAGCAAATACATAATTTTTCCTTAAATAGCTTGAAATTATAGTGGTATAAATTTAAGGAAAACTATTAAATTATCAAATATTTAGAGCATTGATTTTTGAGGGAGAACATGGAGAGACAGAAATTATTCAACACTGTTAATACTGTTGATGTTTATGTGTAAATTAATGCAACCATTCTGGAAGACAATATAGCCATAGCTCTCAAACTACCAAATGTGCATCCTTTTGTTCTGGCATTCTACTTCCGATTGTGGTGAGCTGGGTAATTTAGATTAACTTCCTCAGTCTCACTCTCACATACACACAATCTCAGAGCAACTAAAAGAATGAAAGAACAGGAAAAAATATTTTTTTAAACTTGTTTAGAAAACAAAAGAGAGCTGCCAAGACACTGAAGGATTGGTAGGCCAAGATCCATGAAAAGAAAGAAACCAAAACGATCAGATCTGGGGGGGCCTCTTTATCCTTAGTGACACTGGCTTTGGGCAGATGCTGCAAAGACTGAAAAATTAAATGGAGTCAGGAGAGAAAACATAGGAGCTCATGGGATGCCCAAGGAGAAAGGGCCCTGGAAACCCCCCATGCATAAAGGTAGGAACCAGTAAAGTGGGGACTAGAAATAAGTCCTTAAAAGAACTAGAGCTCAACTTTGGATCATTTTTCAGGTACAGATTTGATTAAGATGCTTCCCCACCAAGGTTCCAAGAGATAATTAATCCCTAATGTTCTAAGGTATCTTTTATATATGAGAAATTTAACTTCTCTTCTGTATGTAGGATGGTCCTCACTATGTGCCCTTCTTGGTAGAATTGAGAAAATAGTTACTTCAGTGATTTGGTGCAGGGCTTACTTCTGTCACAGACTCTTGCTGCCAGTGGTTAGATTTGGTTATCTGGGCTCACTAATATCCCCTAGTTACCACCCAGTTCCTGGAGGAAGATAACATCTTCTGAGGGTTTCAAATTATATCTACAGTTTCTTATGTACACTGATCAGCCCTCCATTAAAAATAACCAGGTATATAAGGAGGTAACACAATCTGATGTAATATTAAGATAAACAATGGGAACAAACCCATAGAGAGCCAAGTAATAGAATTTTTCAGACACAGATTTTTTTAAATGTTCTCACTGAAAACATTGAGCAGAAGCCTGGGAACTACAAAAAATCCATTAGGAAGTCTTGCACTGAAAAGATTTGATGACAAATTAAGAACTCAGTAGATGAATTTAATAGCCTGTTACAGCCAGAGGTAGATTTTGTAAACTGGAAATTAGAAAAAGAAAATAACCAGTACACTAAAGCATGTAAGGACAAAATGCAGATAAGAGCATAAGAACTGAGGGGAATGAGGCAAAAAGCTTGTGTGTGTGTGTGTGTGTGTGTGTGTGTGTGTGTGTGTGTAAAGAAATGGGAAAATGGAGCATAAGCAATATTTGAAGAGATAATGACTTTAAACTTTTCCAAATTGCTGAAAGATTTTCATCCATAGATTCAAAAAATGCAGTAAATCTCACAAAGGATACATCCTAACCACGAGAATATTATAGTAAAACTGCGGAAAGACAAAGAAAACCTTAGCAGTCAGAGAAAAAGACATATTATCTCAAATGAGCAAAAAGACAATCAACTGAGTTCTCAACAGAAATGGTAGAAGACAAGAAAGACTAGCATGATGCCTTCAGGTGCTTAAAGAAAATATAGGAAACTGATCATAAATGTATTCAATGACATTAATTACACTATATGTTGTAATAAGAAGTTGGAAACACTTAAATATCCACAGAAGGGACTGGTTAAAAGTATTTAGTACATCTTTAGGTGATGATATGTAAAAATGTTCCAGATGTCTTCAGTCAGTTCAGTTCAGTCGGTCAGTCATGTCCGACATTTGCTACCCCATGGACTGCAGCACGCCAGGCCTCCTGTCCATCACAAACTCCCGGAGTTTACTCAAATTCATGTCCATTGAGTCAGTGATGCCATCCAACCATCTCATCCTCTGTCATCCCCTTCTCTTTCTGCCTTCAATCTTTCCCAGCATCAGGGTCTTTTCAAATGAGTCAGTTCTTCGCATCAGGAAGTCAAAGTGTTGGAGATTCAGCCTTAGCGTCAGTTCTTCCAGTGAATATTCAGGACTGATTTCCTTAAGGATGGACTCCTTGCAGTCCAAGGGGCTTTCAAGAGTCTTCTCCAACACCACAGTTCAAAACCATCAATTCTTCGGTGCTCAGCTTTCTTTATAGTCCAATTCTCACATCCATACATGACTACTGAGAAAACCATAGCTTTGACTAGACAGACCTTTGTTGCCAACATAATGTCTCTGCTTTTTAATATGTTGTCCAGTTTGGTCATAACTTTTCTTCCAAGGAGCAAGTGTCTTAATTTCATGGCTGCAGTCACCATCTGCAGTGATTTTGGAGCCCAAGAAAATAAAGTCTGTCACTGTTTCCACTGTTTCCCCATCTATTTGCCGTGAAGTGATGGGACAAGATGCCATGATCTTACTTTTCTGAATGTTGAGTTTTAAGCCAGCTTTTTCACTCTCCTCTTTCACTTTCATTAAGAGGCTCTTCAGTTCCTCTTGACTTTCTGCCATAAGGGTGGTGTCATCTGTGTATCTGAGGTTAATGATATTTTTTCCGGCAATCTTGATTCCAGCGTGTGCTTCATCCAGACCACCATTTCTCATGATGTACTCTGTATATAAGTTAAATAAGCAGGGTGACAATATACAGCCTTGACGTACTCCTTTCCCAGTTTGGAACCAGTCTGTTGTTCCAAGTCCAGCTCTAACTGTTGCTTCCTGACCTGAATACAGATTTCCCAAGAGGCAGGTCAGGTGGTCTGGTATTCCTATCTCTTTCAGAATTTTCCACAGTTTGTTGTGATCCACACAGTCAAAGGCTTTGGCATAGTCAATAAAGAAGAAATAGATGTTTTTCTGGAACTCTTGCTTTCTTGATGATCCAACCAATGTTGGCAATTTGATCTCTGGTTCCTCTACCTTTACTAAATCCAGCTTGAAAATCTGGAAGTTCATGGCTCACGTATTGTTGAAGCCTGGCTTGGAGAATTTTAAGCATTACTTCACTAGTGTGTGAGATGAGTGCAATTGTGTGGTAGTTTGAGCATTCTTTTCATTGCCTTTCTTTGGGATTGGAATGAAGACTGACCTTTTCCAGTCTTGTGGCCACTGCTGAGTTTTCCAAATTTGCTGGCATATTGAGTGCAGCACTTTCACAGCATCATCTTTCAGGATTTGAAATAGCTGAACTGGAATTCCATCACCTCCACTAGCTTTGTTTGTAGTGATGCTTCCTAAGGCCTGCTTGACTTTGCATTCCAGGATGTCTGGTTCTAGGTAGTGATCATACCATCGTGTTTATCTGGGTCATGAAGATCTTTTTTGTACAGTTCTGTGTATTCTTGCCACCTCTTCTTAATATCTTTTGCTTCTGTTAGGTCCATACCATTCCTGTCCTTTATTGAGCCCATCTTTCCATGAAATGTTCCCTTGGTATCTCTAACTTCCTTGAAGAGATCTCTGGTCTTTCCCATTCTGCTGTTTTCCTCTGTCTCTTTGCATTGATCACCGAGGAAGGCTTTCTTATCTCTCCTTGCTATTCTTTGAAACTTTGCATTCAATTGGGAATATCTTTCCTTTTCTCCTTTGCTTTTCACTTCTCTTCTTTTCACAGCTATTTGTAAGGCCTCCTCAGACAGCCATTTTGCTTTTTTGCATTTCTTTTTCTTGGGGATGGTCTTGTTCCCTGTCTCCTGTACAATGTCACGAACCTCCGTCCATTGTTCTTGAGGCACTCTATCAGATCTAGTCCCTTAAATCTATTTCTCACTTCCACTGTATAATCATAAGGGATTTGATTTAGGTCATACCTGAATGGTCTAGTGGTTTTCCCTACTTTCTTCAATTAAGTCTGTATTTGCCAATAAGATGTATTATTAAGTTAAAAAAATGGAGGCCAAAAATAATACATAGCTTATGCTCTCATTTACATTGACAGTTCTTAAATAAGATTAAATGTGGAAGGATTGGCCCAAAATGATAACAATAGTTATTATCTTTGTATGGTGGAATTATGATAGAATTTCCACTTTCCCTTTTAATATTTTATAATGATCATGCAGGTATACCTCATTTTAAAAGGGAAACAAAACCAGTCAGTACTTTAAAGGCTTGTGCTCTGTATGCATTGTGGCTCTGTAGTAAGGGATACTACTTCAGTTCAGTTCTGTCACTCAGTCATATCCAACTCTTTGCAACCCCATGGACCGGAGCATGCCAGGCTTCCCTGTTCATCACCAACTCCCGGAGCTTGCTCAAACTCATGTCCATCGAGTTGGTGATGCCATCGAACCATCTCATCCTGTTTCTTCCCCTTCTCCTCCTGCCTTCAATCTTTCCCAGCATCAGGGTCTTTTCAGATGAGTCAGTTCTTCACATCAGGTGGCCAACGTATTGGAGTTTTAGCTTCAGCATTAGTCCTGCCAATGTATATTCAGGACTGATTTCCTTTAGAATGGACTGGTTTGATCTCCTTGCAGTCCAAGTGACTCTCAAGAGTCTTCTCCAACATCACAATTCAAAAGCATCAATTTTTCAGCACTCAGCCTTCTTTATGGTCCAACTCTCACATCCATACATGACTACTGGAAAAACCATTGCTTTGACTAGACGGACCTTTGTTGTCAAAGTAATGTCTCTGATTTTTAATATGCTTTCTCGGTTGGTCATAGCTTTTCTTCCAAGGAGCAAGCGTCTTTTAATTTCATGGCTGCAGTCACCATCTGCAGTGATTTTGGAGCCCAAGAAAATAAAGTCTGGATTCCATTTCCTCTACATGAAAGAAGCTGTAAAGTGACGGTCAGATAGACTCCTGGACTCAGATCTGTTAATGCCCTGCCTCTTCATAAATCTAGGAAAGATCAGTGTGAACAAGTCTCTTGGAGCCCCATGTCAACTCTCATCTTATGGTCATATTTTAGAGATCATTTCTCTTTGATTTAGAGAAATTATTTTCCTTTCTAAGAAATTTAAGGATACAGTTAAGATATGGGGTTAAATTAAAAAAAAATTTTTTTTCCACTGAAAGATCAATCTCACTTGCAATATAAGCTGTCCTCTAAAGTTAAGATCTAAAGGAGATCAGTCCTAGGTGTTCATTGGAAGGACTGATGCTGAAGCTGAAACTCCAGTACTTTGGCCACCTCATGCGAAGTGTTGACTCATTGGAAAAGACCCTGATGCTAGGAGGGATTGGGGGCAGGAGGAGAAGGGGACGACAGAGGATGAGATGGCTGGATGGCATCATCGACTCGATGGACATGAGTTTGAGTAAACTCTGGGAGTTTGTGATGGACAGGGAGGCCTGGCGTGCTGCGATTCATGGGGTCGCAAAGAGTCGGACACGACTGAGCGAATGAACTGAGCTGAACTGAAAGTTAAGAAACTAGTAGTATTTTTGTTTCTTAAGTATAAGCTAATTATTTAGCATTGGTTAAATTACATTCCCTTAGTCCATTGCAGGGTGCTGTTGCAATAATCTTGACTGGTTTTGTTAATAAGGAGTTGTGGGTGATCTAGGGTAATAGAGCATCACTTAGGATAATAAAATCTGAATTGTTTTTACAGGTCGAGAGATCCGTCTGCCCCTCCGAATCAAAGGGGAAGGAATAGGACCAAAGATTCATTTCAACTTTGAGTTGCTGGATATTGGAAAAGTTTTTGTTGGATCTGTACATTGTTATGAGGTAAACATTAGGATTGTTCATTGAGACTCAAAAGTATGTGCTGTTTTTGTTTGATTTTTTGTGTTTTTATTGATAGGAAATTTTTGCTATCATATTTTTTTTACCATTACTCACACCTATTTGGACCCCAAATGATCAAACTCCTCTTCCTCCTTCCCAGTTTTACTGAAGGAAGCAATTTTTTCCATCCCTTTTAGCCTTTCTAACTTTACAAAAGGCATCAAATTCATAAATTTATTGATTTTATCAGCATCATTTTATGAATTGCAAAGGGGGACACCATAAATATTAATACATCTCCCTATCTGTTTAATGTTTGTTCTCTGACAACATAAATCCTACAGATGAGAGAAGGAGGACCTGTTACATTTTCCAGAATGTCCTAATGAGGATAGCTGTTTTCACACTTCAGAGTTTTCTCTAATTTAAAATTTTAATTTAATTTTCCCTGATTTAAAAACCAATCATCCTGATTCCTGGAAGCTATCTCCCTGTTTTGTCTTTCCAATTAAATAGAAAATGATTTTTTTACATGGTGTTCCCATGGGTTCATGAGGATCAAAATTACTTCAGTGTCGCTTCATCATTAAATTCGTGTCTAGGACATTTGTTTACACTATATAAAACTATAACCTAGAAAGGTTATTGTGGAAAGATTCCTAAATTGTGTTTGTATTTCTATAAGTGTAAAAACAAAAGCATTCATTTAGTGAGAGACAAACAGGCATCAGGTTCCGCGCTCTATTATGTGTGCATGCCTACGTGTGCATGTGTCATTTCTAATTTTTATGTACCTGTTTTATAAATGAGAAATATGAGGTGCATAGCAGTTAATTCAACAGTCTCACCCTTCAGGTGTGTGGACCTCACATGTATTAGTTCTCTTGGTCCTCACAAAAGCCATATGAAGTAGGTACAATGACTGTCCCCATTTTATAGCTGAGGAAGCTAGAGGAGGTAATGCTACATACCGTAACAAACAAATACAATAACGTATCTATTTTGTTCCTAACATAAAGTCCCAGACAAGCTTTGCAGGATCAGGAGCTCAGCCTCCTTCCATCTCATGGCTCTGCCACCCCCACCCCTCACGTGTGACTTGCAAGATGGCAGTGTCACGTGTATCACACTGACAGTGGAAGAAGGAGCATGGAGGGATGCGCACAAGAGGTGTTCATAGGAGGCAGCACCAGCAGGGGCACGTATCGCTTTTGTTCACATTCTGTGACTGCGAGGGTGACTGGGAAATGTAGTCTAGCTATAGGCACAGGAAGAAGAGGATATAGGTCCAGTGAACAACCAGCTTCATTCTGCCACATTTGTTAAGTAACTTGGCAAGGTCACATAGCTTGGAAATGTTAGTGAGCAGTGAGTGGCTAGGGCCCTACATCCTAGGGGAAGAGAAGGCCCTTTGCTGGCTTGTCAGTCTCTTGGCATCTCATTATGGGCAAATCCAGTCTACAGGCAACTCATCTTTCAGCCCAGCCTAACCTGGCATGGAAGGTAAGTGCCCAGCTGATGTTGAGAGCTTCCTGCTGTGTCATTTGTCATCACATTCATCAGAGTTAACGATATCCCAAATATCATCCCAAATGGGAGATTTGAAAGGTAAATAGAGATGTTAACGTCATGTTGACATGGAATATACTTAAGAGCACACTTTAAATGAAGTAATCAGTTGCATGACTATCAGAAAATGAAAAGTGCACACCCACCATGTTGCATTGTGCTGTGTTGCATTCTGAAAAAAATAGTCATTTAGAGGGAAACAGGTGTGAATTCTTATTGAATGGGTATTCTGCCTGTAATTTATCCAGAATAAATTTCACTTATACCTTAAAGACTGTGTCTTATAGGTGCTGCAGCAGAAAAGAGCATTTAGTTCTGATGCAAAATGGATAGGGTTTGCCTGAATATAATAATACTTTCTTACAAATTTTAAGAGAAGTGTACTTGAGCCCTTCACTTCCCTCCCTCCCACATTTGAACAGTAACAAACCACAGCCAGCTAAATAAGTGTTAAATGGAGTGCAGCATTAGGCTGGACAGTTTTGAGAGCTCTGCAGTGCCAGAGAAGGACATGGTAAGGTGCTTCTTATAGGAGTATTTTGCACACATTGCGTATTTAATGCTGATGCCTCATTGCATCTCTGTTTCAATTTATTACATTACCTACTTGAGACGAATTTGAATAACTAGCTATTGCTCTTAGTCATTGCTGAGCTTAGCAGATACATAAAGAATAATCCCCAAGAGTATACACTGTTCCCCAGTGTAATTAGAAGAAAAACAAATGAGAGGTGAAGTTCTTCTATAAATTTCCCCCTCTCCAAGGAGTTGGATTACAGGGTAAGAGCATTACTAGTAATCAGAAGATGTCAGAATTGTACTGCCAAACAATTTCCTGGATTCCGTATACATGAGTAGTTTCTGGTTTGTCAGGGGGGAGAAGAATGAAACGCATATTCTTGAAAATAGAGTTGGCCCCTTATAGAAAATCTGAGTAAGACAACAGTAAAGGCAGTCCTTGTACCAGCTCAGAGAGGAGAACAAAGGTCCTTCAAGTTACCACTAATACCTTTGAGTTGCTTTCATGTTACCACTAACTAGTACATATCAGTTGCATCTTAAGCACAGATAAATCTTAAACGCATTTGGCTTAACACTGGGTATATAAATATCAATCACTGTCCTTTATGAATACTCATTGCCACTCACTAGTCTAAAAGTAACGTAAATTAATAAATTTCATTTTCATGGCAATCTGAGAAGTTAGTAGTACTTATATTTTACAGGTAGGGAAATAGGCACAGAGAAGCTAAGCAGGTTCTGCAAGGTCACACAGCTTGTAAAGTCAGTGGAAAAGCTGGGATTTGAACCCAGGCATTTGACTTCTGAGACCGTGGTCATAATCACTTTTCTACATGGTCTTTTTAAAAGGAGTAAAGAACAAAATGTGGTTCCTATGACCAAGGAACTTAGAATGAGGGAGATGGGAAATAAATGTAAAAAGATGAGTAACATCAAGTAACAGGTATCTTGTGGTGAATCATCCATCTTCTCTTGGCAGGAGCAGTATCTTCCTTTGCAAGGGCCCCTGTCTCTATCCTACTTGTGCTCTTGATTCCTTCTTCTCTGCTCCTTAGGAGGCAACCTAATCTAGTGGGCCCGCTACACCCACCCAAATCCTATTACCTTGGTTACCTAGTCCCCTTTTCTTATTACAACCTCAAACATCTAATCTGGGCCTTGAATGCATTATCTCATTTAATAGTACAAATAGACTAGATCTCCTCTACCATACCGTCCTACAGCTTTGCCACCCCCATTTTCTCTTTTTACCAGTAATATTGTCAAAACAGCAGTCTGGAACAGTCAACCACTATTTCCTCTGCACCTGTGCACTCCCTAAACATTTGTACTCTGGATTCCTCAGTCATGCTGTATTGGAATTACTCTCTTCTTTGAGGGCAGGGATGGCCCAATTAAAAATAAAATTTTTAATTTAAAATTTTAAGATAGCATTTTCTCAAAGCTTTTTCTCCTTGACCTCTGTCCACATTCAACGTCTTTTGGAAATTCTCTCTTGGCTTTCTCAGTTCCTGACATGCCTCACATACCTTTTTGAATCTTTCCTATCTCCTCTTTTTTTTCCTCCAATGATAGGTTGAGTGTAGGTTGAGGGCACTTACTACATAGAGAGAATGGCTGTTCACTTGTTCAGGTGTAAACATTGGCAAGGAATGGAGATTGTGTTCTAGAAGTCCAGGGATAGAACTGTGTGGCAGTACTACAGGTTCACGGCAGCAACTGTGGCAAATGGCAGCAGGAGCAGTAGACAGAGCCAGCATAGAGGCCTCTAAATGCCAAGCACGAGCTTTTTACACACACCTAGTGTGCAATCAAATATGAGCAAATTGGTTCCAGAAACTGATATATAGGAATAAAACTTCTCTGTAGTAAAATAGTAGCTTGCCAAACAGTTATCTCTCCATTAGAGTTTGAGATGAAAGTATCACAATAGGATGAAATCTAATGGTGCAACAAAGAGAATCTTTGCAATCTGGAATCCACAATTATATCTCATCTACATTCTTCAAGCTACATTATAAAGGTAGGCTTAGATAGTTCTTGCTCCTATATTCTGACTTGATTTTTACTTTTCAGCATGTCACTTAATCCCAGCCTTCTCATGTGTATAAGGGAAAGACCTACCTTCCCTTGATAATTTCATGGGTAGAATAAAAGGTATTTTAAGGTTCTTCTTCAGTAGATGTGATTATGGTCAGTCTTTATAGCATAAGTATAATAATATGACTAACTCCATTTTAAAGAGGAGATAAAAACACAAAATTATTTTCTGGCTTGGGACTCCTGTCTTTAAACATCACACTGTTCATTTTTCCCCTGAGGTTTTTCTTTGGAGCTGTCTTCCTGCAGCTGTCTCTGTGTTGGTGCTTATATGAAAATAAATCACAGTCCCGTTGCTAACTTTTTTCATTCTTGTCTTTTTGATACAGACAGTGCTATCCAACAAAGGCAGCATTGATGCCCTCTTCAATGTGATCCCTCCAGTTTCACCTCTGGGGGCCTGCTTTGTTTTCAGTCCCAAGGAAGGCATCATCGAACCAAGTGGAGTCCAGGCTGTCCAGATTTCCTTTAGTTCTGCCATCCTAGGGCACTTTGAAGAAGAGTTCCTGGTCAATGTGAATGGGTCACCTGAGCCTGTGAAACTGACCATTAGGTAAGTTGCTTCTACAAGTAATATGGAAACTGAAGTTTTTACCTATGCTTTCTTAAACTTCAAAACTAGATCACCTTATACATTAATGGAGAATTAAGAGGTTGACAGAATGTTTATTTTCTGTTAATAACACTATTGATACCTATCTGAAAATAACAATTTGACTCCCTGCTGATTACTTTTTAAAATCCAGGCACAAACATAAAATGTAAAAATAAAATCCTCTCATAAAATTATTTTAAAAACCCGAACTAAATCATGTCTTGAATATTGATATCTGTCTTTGTTGATATGAATACGTCAATATATAAGGGTGTTTTAAATTTCTACCAGTGTTTCTCTAGTAGACATGTATAACTTCTTGTAACATGGATGCAGTTGCTCTTTTGGAATCTAGTTTTTCTTTAAATTATAACCTTATAAAATAAAGAATTAAATTAGTTTCTACTTACTCTCTCTGTTTTACTATGTTTAGGGAAAGTAAGTTACTAACACCTGGATAAAATCATCTTCTATGATTAAGCTTTGGCTGTTACCCTATTAATAGTTCCTCTAAGCTTTCACCTTTTGTTTTTTTCCCATCTTTTGTTTTTATTTTAAGGAAATTATTTAAATGCTCTTACGTCTAATGCCACCAGGATTTATAAAAGTCTGCTTATAGTGTCAGTCAGCCAGTGCTAGACACTTGCAACTTTTGTGCTAGACATCTTTTGATGCCTTCTCCGGCTGCTCTGTTTGTCTTCAGGTTTTAAAAAGAAGTTCTCTGTAACCAGCCCGTTGGCAGACCTATAACTTTGGTTCCTGTTGCTTTAGAAGTTCATGTCTTCAGAATAGATTGCAGATTCTATTTGGATTCCCACAGCAACAGGTTGTTAATTAGTCGATAGTCTCTCTTATTTTGGTTCAGAAGCCTAGCAGGACCTCACTCCATCTACAGCTGAAGTCTCTCCCTTGAGGTCTAGAGATGACATAGAAAAGAGACAGGCACATTTCTGAGGCCTGAATGATCCTAGGAAAACTTATTGATTTTAAGATATCTACTGAAAATGTAGAATCTTAAGACTGACTTGAAGGTGATTACCATTTCTTCTCAGTTCTTTCACCTAACTGTCTCTGCTATAGGGTGAATTACATCCTCTCAAAATTCATATGTTGAAGTCCTCTAACACCCAGTACTTTACAATGTGACTGCACTTGGAGATAAGACTTTTAAAGAAGTAATTAAGGAAAAATGAGGTCATATGAGTGGGCCTTAATCTAATATGAATGGTGTCCTTGTCAGAAGAGGACATTAGGACAGATACACAAATAGGAAAAGACTGTGAGAAGACACAGGGAGAAGGTACCCATTTGCGAGCGAAAGAGAGAGTTCCTCATAAGAAACCAGCCCTGCCAACATGTTGATCTGAGACTTCCAGCCTACAGAGCTATGAGGAAATAAATATGGACACAGTTAACGACAGAGCCCAAAGATACATGAAGCAGAAGCTTACACAATGGAAGAGAGAAATAGGTAATTGAACAGTAATCAAAGGAGATGTCACTACCCCACTTTCAATAATGGATAGAACAGCTCGCCAGAATATCTTAATAGAAGAGTTGAATAATACTGTAAACCAACTAGACCTAACAGACACCTGTAGAACTCGCCACCCAACAAGTGCTCTTGGAGCATTTTCCAGAATAGACCATGCGTGAGGCCATAAAGCAAGTCTCAATAAATTTTAAATAATTTGAATCATGCAGAGTGTGTTCTTCAACTAGAAAGAAATAAAATGAAAAATCAAAAGTAGAAGAAAATGTAGAGAATTTACAAATATGTGGAAATTGAAAAACACACCTAAATTACCAATAGGGCAAAGAAAAATATTACACAATACTTTGAGATAAATGAAAGCAGAACACAGAGTATCAAAACTTATGAGATGTGGTAAAAGTAGTGCTTTGAGGGAAATTGATAGCTGTGAGTGCCTGTATTTAAAAAGAAAAAAGATCTCAAATCAATAACCTAAATTTCTACCTTATGAAACTTGAAAAAGAAGAGCTAACTAAATCCAAAGCAAGCACAAGGAAGGAAATAATAAAGATTAGAGTGGAAATTAATGAAATAAAAAAGAAAAACAATAGAGAAAAAATAAAACTGAAAGTTGTTTTTGTTTAACATTGTATTGAAAGTTCTATCCAAGGCAATTAGGCAAGAAAAAGAAATAAAAGACTTTCAGATTGAAAAGGAAGAAGTAAAACTATCTCTCTCTGCAGATGACGTGATTTTATATGTAGAATATTCCAAGGATTCCACCAAAAAGCTATAGAGCTAGCAATTGAGTTCAGAAAAATTATACAATATAGGCTCATATACAAAAATCATTTGTATTACTGGAGAGTAGCAATGAAAATTCAAAAATGAAATTAAGAAAATTCTTCTTACAATAGTTAAAAGAATGATATAGTTGGGAATAAATGTAACAAAAAAAAAAGTGTTAGACTTGCACATTGAAAACTACAAAACCTCATCAAAAGTGAATTTAAAAGAAGACCTAAATAAGTGACATGGATTAGAAAACTTAGTATTAACCTAAGATGGCAAGATTTCACAAAGTGATGTATAGATTCAACATGATTCTATCAAAATTCCAGCTGTCCTTTTGCAGTAATTGATGAGCTGATATTAAAGTTTATATGGAAAGGCAAGAAATCCAGAATAGCCAAAATAATTTTTTTAAAAAACCCTAAATTTGGAGAATTTATATATCCCATTTCAAAACATACTACAGTTTTGATGCAGTAATCAAGCATCTGTTATTCTGGTATTAAGATAGACATATAGATCAATGGCACAGAATTGAGATTCCCAAAATAAATTCATATGGTTATGGTCAGTTTATTTTTATTAAGAGTATCAAGAAAATTCAATGGGAAAAAGGATAGTGTTTTTCAACAAATGATGCTAGAGCAACTGGATATCTACATTCAAAAGAATAAAGTTCCATGCAACCCCCCTCCATCTCACACCATATACAGAATTAATATGGACTTCCCTTGTGGCTCAGACGGTAAAGAATCTGCCTGCAATGCAGGAGACTTGGGTTCGACCCCTGGGTCCAGAAGATGCCCTGGAGAAGGGAATGGCAAAACCCACCCCAGTATTCTTATTCAAATAATCCCATGGATAGAGGAGCCTGGCGGGGTACAGTCCATGGGGTCACAAAAGAGTCGGACATGACTTAGTGGCTAACACACACATAGACCAAAGACCTAAATGTAACAACTAAAACTATAAAACTTTTAAAATAAAGCACAGGTGCAACTATACATGACTTTGGATTAGGCAAAGATTTCTTAAATATGACACCTAAGTATAAGCAATCAAAGGAAAAGTAAGTAAATTAGACTTGATCAGAATTTTTAAATTTTGTGCTTCAAAGGACACTATTAAGAAAATGAAAAAAGCAAACTACAAAATGGGAAAAAATATTTGTAAATCATATATCTGAAAAGGGGCGTCCATCTAAGATATATACAGAACACTAACACTCAATAACAAAAAGACAACCCAGTTAAAAATGGGCAAACCGTCTGAGCAGACTTTTCTCTAAAAAAGACATTCAGATAACTAATAACATGTGAATAGACTCTCAACATCATTAATCATCAAGGAGATGCAAATGGAAATCACATTGAGATACAACTTCATACCTGTGTGGATGGCTATAACTTAAAAATAGAAAATAGCAAGTGTTGTAGAGAAGGTAGAGAAATAAGAAGCCTCATACACTGATGGTGGGAAGGTAAAATCTGCAGTCACTTTGGAACAGTCTGACAGATTTTCGAAGAGGTAGACTTTGAATTACCTTATAATCTAGCAATCCATTCCTAGATACCTACCCAAGAAAAATGAAAATTTAAATCCACACAAAAACTTGCACGTGAATGTTTAACACTGCATTATTCTTAGTAGCCAAAAGGTGGAAATAATCCAAGTGTCTCCCAGCTGATGAATGGATAAATAAAACATGGTCTATTCACACAATGGAATGTTATTAAGACCATAAAAAGGAATGAGAAAAGAAAGAAGGATGTACATGCTGCAACATGGTACCTGTTAAGTGGGTGAATTTATAGCATATGAATTATAATTGAATGAGGCTGTTATTTTTTTTAAATTTCCAAAAGCCTATAATATTGAATAATAGTTCTGTCATTTCATGGGTGAATTTTTTAAATCTCTCCTCTCTTCCCCTAAAGATCCCAAGCATGCACTATATAGTGTTGCATGTCACTAGCAATGTCTGAATAGATCAGAATGTACTTGGGTTCTCCACCGTGAATAACAGAGTTTAGAAATCTTCTAGGAACCTTTTCACAAGTAAGTTTGGACTAGTTAATACTCCAGGTATTCTGTGAACTTTAGGTCTCTTAAGTCTCTGGACCTTACCATTCATACCAGCTCCCATGCCTTTTTTTTTTTTTTGCATGTTCACTCCTTGTTTCTTGCAAAGGAAAGGAAAATCTGACTGTGGAAAGAATGTTTATTTCATCCTAAAACTAATTACAAATTGCTAAGAGAAATATTCTTGTCTAAATTGCATTTGTCCAGAATTGTTCTAGCATGTCATACCACAAGCAGTAATTTTGAAAACTTGGTAAATGTGTGGTGTCACAAATAAATGTCTAATGATAAAGGTTGAAATACGTGTACAATTTATTATTTATTTTCAGTTCCACACAGTAATACTCATTTTACTTATGACTTTGCCAGGGACACTGTCTTGGGCCTTATAGCCCAGGAAGTCTCTATAAAGTTTATATTGTGGATTCTGAAATTTTATTTCTTATTCTTTTACTGTCAGGTAATCTTCTTTCCTCAATACCACATAATTTTTGCTAGTATACCTTGAAAGTTATCAGAACTATTGCTGAATTTTTTTCTATTTCTGTTTATTTCTCCAGCTGCATGACACAGTACTTAAAGTGGTTGGATAAACAACACCGTAAAATTGAAGTGATTTTTTAAAATTACCTATAAGCAATTTTATACTCTCCTATTTTTACATATGTGACTTTATGAAGTTTAACTGTAGCTTATTTTTCATTCAGTCTGTTTTACATAACAACATAATAATTTAGTCACTCTATCTCTTGGTCTTTAAAATTCTAATCTTAACAGACCACTGCATTGGTGTTGGGTACCATCTTGGCAGAGACTGTCCTAATATTCAGAATCCCTGTTTGAATGGATGTGACAGCGTCTAAGCCCAGTTGGTATTCAGCTGCCGTTCCCTTAGTTATATGTGCCTTTGAACAAATGCGATTTAACTCTGGTTTTTTTCTGCTTCACTGATTAAACGACTGCATTGTGCAATTTTGTGATCTTCTTTCCTATTTCTTTATGCTTTTGTGCACTGCAGACTCTTTTGATCTATTCGTTACTTTGGCCTCCCAAAAACTTTTTTTACAAATCAAGTCTCTAATCTGTAGGCTCGTTTGACTTCATTCTCAGCTGGATCCTAATTCCTCCTGAGTACCAGCTGCTCCTTTTGAAACCACTTTGGATTATTAGCATAAAATAGAAAAGATGGTCCTGGGAAAGGCTTTTAGAATCCAGACTTCCTGCACTGAGTCTTTGTTGTCATCTCTCCTCCCAGGCTTGCAGGAGCCCCTCAACATATTATAGTCAGATCTCTAGCAGCCGGAAGTATCACTGGGGCACCAAGTTCATTCAGCATGGTATGACACACCTACATCACCAACATCTGGATCTGGGTGGATTAGAAGATTCAGGCTTAGTGGAATTTCTGGTATTTGTGTGTCTATAACTTTTGAAAGTCTGGCACACAAATGGGGAATTATTTCAGTTCTTAACTTTGGTCTAGAGATTTTAGGGACATAGACCATAGAAAAAGGCAAGAATAAACAAATATCTGATATATTAGTTTTCTATTGCTGCTGTAACAAATTACCACAAACTCAGTAGCTTAAAGCAATACACATATATTATTTTAAGTCCAACACAGGTCTTACGGAGCTAAAATCAAAGTATTGGCCAGGGCTGTCTTTGTTTATGGTAGCTCTTGGGGAGCATTTGTTTCCTAACCTTGTTTGGCTTCTTGACGCTGCCCACAGTCTTTAGCTCATGATCTCCCTCCTCCATCTTCAAACCTAGCAAAAGCTGGTTGAATCTTTTTCACATTGCCTCACTCCTACCTTGTCTTCTGCCTCCGTGTTCCGATTTTAAAGATCCTAGTGATTGCATTGAACCCAACTAGATAAGTCAGGCTGATGTCCATATCTTGTGTGCGTGCCTGCTAAGTCACTTAGGTAGTGTCCAACTCTCTGCAACCCTATGGATTGTAGCCCTCCAGGCTCCTCAGTCCATGGGGTTCTCCATGCAAGAATACTGGAGTAGATTGCCATGCCCTCCTCCAGGGGATCTTCCCAACCTAGGGATTGGACCCGCATCTCTTACATCTCTTATATCTTTTACATTGGTAGGCGGGTTCTTTACCAGAAGTATCACCTGGTAAGCCCAATTTCCTTATTTTAAGTTCAGTTAATTAGCAACTTCAATTCCTTCTGCTACCTTAATTAGCCTTTGCCATGTCACCTAATATATTCATAGATTCTGGGGGTTGTTAGCACATAGACATCTTTGGGGACCAATATACTATCTACCACACCTGAAGTCAGCTAGAAGCTATGGAATCTCTATTATTTATTTTAAGCTAGAGCATCACTTCAAGATCATGAGCCTTGCATGAGAGGGAAACAGAAAATCAACAGTTAAAGAGTCCTTAAAGGCCACCTATTCCCATCTTCTCTTGTGTATGTTAGGAGAAAAACTGAGACCTACAGAGGTAAAGTGATTGACCAAGATCACAGCTAGTTGGTGGTAGGAACTGGATTAAAACAGATTTATAAAAGTGTGGGCCAAGGAATACTGGTATCATTGATAGTCTTTGATGTCTATACCTGGATTAGACCTGTAATTTTTTCTTGTCTGAGTTAATAACTTGTCATGTTGTGTATCTCATCCACATTAACATTTTGTGCCATTAGTTCAGTGGTGTGTCTTCTCTGCCTCATCACTGGTAGGAATATGGTGATAAGTTAACCATAGCATCATTCGCTAAAACTCAAAGGTTTGAGTTGTAAAGGAATTTTAAGAACCATTGTGATTGACCATCATCTCACAGTTTCTGTGAGTCCTAGATGATGCTGTAATTGATTAAATGCCAAATTATGGTTTTCAGTGCTCACTCTCTGCCCACTTCTTGATTGTTACCTTGAATTCATTGGGTTCCCTTTCCATTCCCTCAATGTATATTCTTACTTCCAGAGGCTGTGTCATTGGACCTACCTTCCATTTTAATGTTCCTGCTCTGCGTTTTGGTGATGTTTCCTTTGGTGAGTACTTTTCCATTTTAAATTAGATATTGAGAAAAGTTCCTTTTCCCTCTATGTGGGAGGGAGAAGGTTTACAAAGAATTTCTCTTGCCATTTTGTGTGGGCAATAGCTAAGAGGTTCTAGAATTGTTCTGCTCTAGCACTTTGTTGCCATTTCCTAGTTTTTAGGTGAACGTTTTAGCCTTGTGCTGGACACTAGTAGTTGTTAGGCCATGGCTGTCCACCCCACTTCCTGCAATAGAACAACAGAATGCTTTATGTTTCACTCCACTATCTGAACATTCTGAACACTCTTTTTTTCTGTAGATTTTGACTTCCCACTTTGGCTACACAGCCTGTCAACAGAAATGCTCTCAAATTTAAAGTGAACTCAATGGTGGTTTAAGTCAGGTGTTTTATCACTTCAAATTAAAGACTCTTCTTTATTGTTGTATAGACTTTTTACTCACTTGCTTCACTGAGTCATTGTCTCCCATCTGAACTTCCCCAATAATAGAAATGATAACAACAGTGGAAGGAAATTTACTTATTAATTGGTTCTTTCTTGCAGTCCAATTGCTGCTAAGTAATAATATGAAATATGACATTTAAACACGTTAGCAATCCTAGGGTGAGGCACTCTCTAAGGTTTACATTTTAAAGATAGAAGACCTGAGCACTGGAACTGTTAAATAACTCCCAAAGGTCACACAGCTGTAGCAGAATTAGTATTTCAATTGAGATCTATCTAAATCATATTTTGTCAACTTGGGTGTTGACAGTTGCCCCTAGAGAAGCAAAAATTGATTCCTAGGGGTTGAGAAAACTTAGATATAACATTGGTTTGTGTCCAAAGGTCCACCCTACCCAATGATCTTTTTCCTTGGTATTTATTTCTCTTGTTAGAGAGAACTGAGTCTAATTTAAGTCATATTTAATTAACTGATTTGAAGATATAAAATTAGTTTATCACAATGGTTCTTTTTAGGAGGTGATAATTTTTTTAAAATTGAGAAACCCTAGTCTGAATCTTTATTCCTTAATTATTTCCATTTTGCTCTATTGTTTTCCATTTTGACTTTTATTCCTTTTGCTTCATTTCAAGTTGGCCCATCTAACTTGGGGAAAAATAGTTCTTAAGAAAAATCATAATGCCTTTATAAATTTCTTTTACATGTGGATGTTGTAAAAGTCTTAAAATTCAGAGCACATGTATTTATACAATGCCCCCATCCTGACCTATGTTATATTGGGTAAGGCACATACCATAAGAAAGTTTATATAAATGAAGTTGAATGTCTCTTCATGTAGAATGTGAAAATGACTAGAGAGATGTTTACAGATCTGTAGGGCATATCTGAATGATGGACTCCTTTGAAGGAAAATAAAAGTGACCTGCAACTTGAAGGGTAACTGTGAAGGGTAATTGTGACAGATGCACAATAAGAGGCGATACAGAAGCTAGACTCTTGTGATATGAGAGGTTAGAAGACGGTACAGAGCTATGACCCAAGACTACCCAAGTCTGAGATCTGAGAACTTCCTCTCCTGAGTCCACCTTCAGAACCCAAATTGCCTTTTCTTTGAGTTTGGAGACGGATTCCTTAGTCTTCTCTCTGTTATGACAAGAAAGGTTAACAATAGCATACCCTTTTTTCTTGCCAACAGGAAATCTAAGGTTGTTTGATTTTCGTAACACTTGGGTCAGTGAATTCAAGCTACTTTTCTGTGCTTCTGGATTCTGCACTGTAATGACCAAAGTTAGGAACAGTTTTGTAACAATCTTTCAAAATTATCTTGTGATAATATTTCAAATTCCAAAATTGGAACTAGAGTCTTCATGACTCCAATACCAGGTATCATGCATTTCTCCAGGTAGATTGGCCTCCTACCACAAAGAAACATGGTTCATTGGAGAATTATTTATTTGAAGTTCTCTAATTATTACCTCACCTATGCAGGTAGGGCTTTGATGAGAGAGAGAAAATAAAGCATGTTACTGGCTCAGGGACTAAAGACTAATAGAGGTGTACATTGGTAGTTCCAGATGCAAGAGAGAAAAGAACTGTTACAGAAGCCAGCCATACACTGGAGGACTTCTTAAATTATTTCAGGATGACAGATACATTGTATGGAGTTAAGCAAGGTCTGCAGGCACTATAGTAGGGCTGGGTAGTACATTAGGGTAACTGAAGTTGATAATATCATCCCCTTATGGGCACTAAGGCCCATTCTTGAAGAGGCATCAGTTATGGGCTAGTAGTAGAGACATGGCATTTACTTGATTACAGATAAAGATCTAGATTTGGCATCACAGGGTCTGCTGGTTATGATATTAGGATATTGTAATTATCATAAAGTAGGTAAGAGGTAATAGTACTATTGGTTGGTATCTAAAATATTTAAAGTATTTCTATAGCAAGCACAGATAAGAAAGCCTTCCTCAGTGATCAGTGCAAAGAAACAGAGGAAGACAGCAGAATGGGAAAGACTAGAGATCTCTTCAAGGAAGTTAAAGATACCAAGGGAACATTTCATGGAAAGATGGGCTCAATAAAGAACAGGAATGGTATGGACCTAACAGAAGCAAAAGATATTAAGAAGAGGTGGCAAGAATACACAGAAGAACTGTACAAAAAAGATCTTCATGACCCAGATAATCACGATGGTGTGATCACTCACCTGGAGCCAGACATCCTGGAATGCAAAGTCAAGTGGGCCTTAGGAAGCATCACTATGAACAAAGCTAGTGGAGGGGATGGAATTCCAGTTGAGTGATTTGAAATCCTAAAAGATGACCCTGTTAAAGTGCTGCATTCAGTATGCCAGCAAATTTGAAAACTCAGCAGTGGCCACAAGACTGGTAAAGGTCAGCCTTCATTCCAATCCCGAAGAAAGACAATGCCAAAGAATGCTCAAACTACTGCACAGTTGCACTCATCTCACATGCTAGTAAAGTAATGCTCAAAATTCTCCAGGCCAGGCTTCAACAATACGTGAACTGTCAACTTCCAGATGTTCAAGCTGGTTTTAGTAAAGGCAGAGGAACCAGAGATCAAATTGCCAACATCTGCTGGATCATCGTAAAAGCAAAAGAGTTCCAAAAGAACATCTATTTTTGCTTTATTGACTATGCCAAAGCCTTTGACTGTGTGGATCACAACAAACTGTGGAAAATTCTTCAAGAGATGGGAATACCAGACCACCTGACTTGCCTCTTGGGAAATCTGTATTCAGGTCAGGAAGCAACAGTTAGGTCTGGACATGGAACAACAGACTGGTTCCAAACTAGAAGAGGAGTACGTCAAGGCTGTATATTGTCACCCTGCTTGTTTAACTTATATGCAAAGTACATCATGAGAAATGCTGGGCTGGATGAAGCCCAAGCTGGAATCAAGATTGCCGGGAGAAATATCAATAACCTCAGATATGCAGGTGACATCACCCTTATGGCAGAAAGTGAAGAAGAACAAAAGAGCTTCTTGATGAAAGTGAAAGAGGAGAGTGAAAACATTGGCTTAAAGCTCAACATTCAGAAAACTAAGATCACGGCATCCGGTCGCAAAGAGTCAGACACGACTGAGTGACTGAACTGAACTGCTGGAGACTGTGATTGTAGGATTGGATGTTGGATGTCATATCTAATAGTTTGACTAAAGCTACATATTGAGAGAGTTAAATTATAGAGTTTGGGTAGTGATTGTCCCTGAAGGAACACTGGGACATTGATAACTCCTCAGATTGATCAAGGAATGAAATGAACCAAATCATCAGTGGTATACCAGGTGATAGATCAAATGGGGCAGGATAAGTATCTGCAAAAATCACTATTTTTCAGGAGGTACAAGAACTTGCTGAATGAGAATAAGGAAATTGGAAGGCTCTGGGTTCTCAGTGGACTTGACCATTAGATAATTTAGACAGAGAAGTTAGGGTTTGAGGGCAGAGTTGTTGGGATAAATAAATATAAGCGTCAAAAATACACATGGCCTAGTATTAACTAGCAGTATTTTACTCAAGGAGAAGTATTCAAGTTAACTTTAGGAAGGTGTAAAGTAGAGAGTTATGGGCAGAGCTTAATTGTCGTGATCATAGGAAGTTCTTAGAAAGGTTGGCAGAAGAGATTACAGTAGGCATAAGCAAAGCCTAGATTTGAGTAAGGGATCATTAGCAGTAATGGGGAAGGCAATGGTACCCCACTCCAGTGTTCTTGCCTGGAGAATCCCAGGGACGCGGGAGCCTGGTCGGCTGCCGTCTATGGGGTCACACAGAGTCAGACACGACTGAGTCAACTTAGCAGCAGCAGAAGCAGCAGTAAAGGGAAACACAACAGCGGATATCAGAAGGATTAAGAATAAATATGACCTTAAGGTAGAAATAGAGAATAATATGGCAGAATGATAAGAACGAAAGTATACAAGGTAAAGTGTGAAACTCAGTAATACCAGGTATGTTGCAAAATCATCTTCTGTCACTCATGAGCAGAATCTTTCAACTTCATGTAGAGTCTGCTGTTTCTGAGGATCTTAGAATAGCAATCTACTGCTGAGGTCACTGATTTCTGAAAGTTTATTTTAGCAAATTTCCACTTAAGATCTCCAGCTAGGGACTTCCCTGGTGGTCCAACAGTTAAGAATTCACCTTGCAATGCAGAGGATGGAGGTTTGATCCCTGGTTTGGGAACTAAAGTTCCATGTGCTGCACAGTGTGGCCAAGATATTAAAAAAAAAAAGAAAAGAAAGAAAAACTAAAGAATCTTTAGTAAGAGTAGTTTTCTACACGTCTTCAGCCAGTAATTCAGTTTCTTTGGGCATCTTTTTATTCAAAGGCTCACCTCTTAGTTAGCTGCAGGGTCAGTTGTTAGAAGGCCGTAAAGACTATTGGTTTATTTTTTCATTTTTGAAGCTGAAAAAAGGGAAAGTTTCTGAGGGTGAGCTTTTGGAAGGCTTCTTGAACTTATAGGTGAGTTGGTTCTAGACAATGTTTAGTTACATCTCTATTAAGGAAGCTTGATTCAGATTGATAAAGAGACTTGTAATCCCATGGCTGTTCTAGTTTTTATTTCCTAAGGTGAATAGCTTTTGAGTTTCCAGAGGGAGCTAACCTGGTCTGATAGACATTAGAACTAAAAGTAAAACTCTTCACTAAAGAAATCCAGGAGGCTTAGAGAGCTTGGCCAGCTTAAGATCAGTAGTAAAATTTTTATGCTGTACATTTTCCAAAGATTGTGGATTGTGACATTTTTTAATCAAATGGTTAATACACTGTAGGATTCTTTATAACTCTTCTACATAAGGCTGGTGTTCCCCATGGGGGAAAGTTATTGAGTACAATGATTGAGTCGTATTTACAGCAGCAGCCTTTCTGTATAGGAAGGCTCAAATCTGTCTCGAGACAGACAATTACAACAACATGTTTTAACTGTATAATTTTGGCATAGCCCATTTGTATTTGAAAGGTCCTCTGAAGTATGATTTAGACCCACAACTGACTGCACATTTTTTTCTGGAATATGATAGCAGGATGTAAGACAGGAGCCAGTTACAGAGGAGAAATTTTCCTATCAACTCTTTTTTTTTTCCCCATTTATTTTTATTAGTTGGAGGCTAATTACTTTACAATATTGTAGTGGTTTTTGTCATACATTGAAATGAATCAGCCATGGATTTACATGTATTCCCAATCCCGATCCCCCCTCCCACCTCCCTCTCCACCCGATTCCTCTGGGTCTTCCCAGTGCACCAGGCCGGAGCACTTGTCTCATGCATCCCACCTGGGCTGGTGATCTGTTTCACCATAGATAGTATACATGCTGTTCTTTTGAAATATCCGACCCTCACATTCTCCCACAAAGTTCAAAAGTCTGTTCTGTATTTCTGTGTCTCTTTTTCTGTTTTGCATATAGGGTTATCGTTACCATCTTTCTAAATTCCATATATATGTGTTAGTATGCTGTAATGTTCTTTATCTTTCTGGCTTACTTCACTCTGTATAAGGGGCTCCAGTTTCATCCATCTCATTAGGACTGATTCAAATGAATTCTTTTTAACGGCTGAGTAATATTCCATGGTGTATATGTACCACAGCTTCCTTATCCATTCATCTGCTGATGGGCATCGAGGTTGCTTCCATGTCCTGGCTATTATAAACAGTGCTGCGATGAACATTGGGGTGCACGTGTCTCTTTCAGATCTGGTTTCCTCAGTGTGTATGCCCAGAAGTGGGATTGCTGGGTCATATGGCAGTTCTATTTCCAGTTTTTTAAGAAATCTCCCCTATCAACTCTTATTCAGAAATTATCTACTTTATGATGGGGCCTGTGGTATAAGATTTTTGTCAAAGACCAGCTCAGACTTTGGGGCACTTCATAGTTGGGGTATGAGAAACCATTGAAGTGAACAGAGGATCCCATTTTTAAGTAATGTTTGTTTTCTAAGTCTGAATATTTTTATCTTCAAAATGGATTGTGCAAATGTGCCTGTTGATCTCCTATATTGTGAAATATTTCTATAGACAGCTACAAAAATACCATCTGTTTTTGCACAATGTTCTGCTAATACATTTCTCTTTGCTTTGTGGAGATTTTAATTTTACTAGAAAAATTAGGAATCCATTGTCTAAAATATCCAATGAATTCCCAAAAGTCTGTCACTTGTAATTTAATGTTTGGTCTTGGGTATTACTGAATCAGTTTAACACTCTTCTTAGTTAGGATCCATTATTGGTAGAGAGATAATGTTCCAAACAATATACCACCTTTTGTCAGAATTGAAAATTTTCCTTTGTAGCCTTGTGATCTTTTGTCCCTAGTTTCCTTAAGTTTCTTTTTCGGGGCTTTCTAGGTCAGATGAAAATATACATCTTGAATGAGAGTCAAACCTCCTAAGACTACAATCTTTTAAATCATTATTTAAGTACTGAGAGAGTTATGAAGGTGTCTCTTTGAGTCTTTGAGGCAGTCTGGCCAAGCGTGTTGTTAATTATTTGAAGAAAAGACACATAGATGTTGATTTTTTTTAATGTAATAGATGTAAAGTACTTGCATTCAGATGGACAGTAGAATAGTAATTCAGATTTGATGCAACCAGAAACCTAGGAATAACATTTGTATTAATGAATGTTTGATCTTTAATAAAGCAATATCCTCTTTTTGGGGGCTTCTACACAAGCAATACCGGCTACTACAAGTAGTTGTACAAGGAATTGTTCTAGCTAGAAGGTTGTAATTGACTTTATTCTCAGAAAACCTTACAGATCCAGGAACGTAGTCTGGGCAGTGGTTTGGAAAGACACATGTGAACCTTTATAGGATCCACTTCCAAATTACACCATACATTTGAAGAGTGTTTATCCCATAAATGATAAGGTAAAATAAGGAAGAATCTGTAGTTTTAAGAGTCATTTTGAAAAATTTCAGAGAAGTCAGATGAAGCAATTATATGATTGTGAAAATGACTTTCTAGCAATATCTCTGGAATTTCCAAGAATAATCTTTCAAGTGCCCTTAATCACACAATTCTTCCATAAAATGTCTCTTCTAAGGAGGTGCGAAATTATGAGGGAGACGTGGATGTGTTTCCTCCAACAGTCCTAATGTGTAGACAAAGGCTCAGACGGGGAGAAGTAGATCAGTTCAAAATATCCCCAGCAGTGCTGCAGCAATTACTCCAGGAGACCAGTTGTATTTTATCCCAGTAGGTTTCAACACAGAAAGAGAAGTGTTTACATCCAGTAGAAATATGCATGTTTATTCTCTTATGGTTTTAGATCATTCTTGTTCTGAAAATGGTAGCAGATACAATGACCACCTAGGGAATCCAAAATCAGAGTTTGGTTTATTGCTTGCCAGGCAAGAAGGAGCCACATCTCTTAGGAAAGGAACACAAATCTCCCTGAACTGAATGTAGGAGGGCTAGAAATAACATTAAATAACATTAAAAAGCAGTTTCGTCTCAGGGAGGTGAAAGCTTTGGCCAGCTAGTCTTTGGCCAGCTCAAAAGCAGGTCGTAAAGTCTCTCTCAGGAGAGGCTATTATTCGATTTTGTGTCATCTACTCTAAGAGCAAGAGCCTCAGACAAGTCTAGGATGAATTATATAATGTGTTGGCAGGCTCTGGTCACACAGCAAGCAAAACTGCGTGGGCTTCTCCTTTCACACACCAGCAGATGAAAAGAGCAAATATCCTCCTATTCTTTGGGGAAAATTGTATTTCTATGTAAAAATAAATGCAAAATGTGCTTCTAGAAGGTTACTCAACAAACTGATTATAGACACCGCCTCTGGAGAGGGGTCTGGATAATGACAGAGTGGTTTGTTTCATGTCTATTGTTGTTACATAGTAAGTGCATAACAAGTACTCACTGAATGAATGAGTGAAATGTATTTATTGGTTGTGCAACTGAAAACAATACCAGGGAGAGTTGGAAATAAATAGCAATGATGAATTGCATGTTTAATTCATTTAAGAGGTTTGGCACTGAGAGGGGAGGTTGAAGTTAAAGGGAAGCTATCATAGGGCATCTATTTCTCACCTTATATTTTGTTTTCCAGGGTTTCCTCATACCTTGATATGTTCCCTCAATAATACCTCCTTGGTCCCCATGACCTTCAAACTGCGTGTCCCTGGGGATGGCGTTGGCCAGCAAAGCATTTCAAGTTGTGAGCAGTATTCAGACAACAAAAAACCATTTTGGAACAAGGATGAATTACCTGTAATAAGACCAAAAGAATTCACCATAACCCCCAGCTGCGGCACCATTCGCTCCCAGGGATTTGCTGCTATCAGGGTAAAGTGCTCAGCCTTCCAGCATATGTAGCCATACAGATGAACTGTCAAATAGTTACTGAGACCACATCTAGCGTTTGCTTTATGTGCCCAGTGTCAATGAGAGGGAGTGCCTCTAATTCACATGGAAAAGTGGGTCTATTTCTACGAGGAAGTAAACTACTGTGGCAAAAGAAACCAGATACAAATATATTGGGCCAAAGAACTGACACTGCTTCAGTAGGTTTCCATCAGTCTAAATGCATTGCCTTTATCAGAACAGTGGATTCTAGCAATTTCTGCTGAAATCACTGCTCTGTGCCTAATAGTGCACTCAATACTAATATAAAAATATTTAAGAGCTCATTGACAATCAGGTCCTCCATTAGACTCAAATCATTTATACTAGTAAGTATCCAGGTTTATGCCCCAGATGATATCCAGTTTATTCAAATTTTTAACCTGAATCTGAGCTTCCTGGTGAATGTGGATGTGATGTTCCCAGCAGTGCTTTAAGGTCCACAGTGTGATGCTTGGCTTATGGCCTTGTAGTGCCAACAGCAGAATTGTCCCAGTGCTAACTGAGAAAGGTTTTTGCTGTCTCCCATCACTTATTTTTTGCTTCTCCAAGCAGTTAGGTCTAGCAACACTGAAGGCTGCTAAATTTAAATGATTTTTATCTTTTCTGGAAAAGAAAAAAAAATGGCTTCACAACTAAGGTGATAATTTTCTCTTTAGTCATTACCTTTCAATATTTAGTTCAGCTGTGAGTTTTACCCCCCCCCAAATTTGCTTTAAATGCTTCATAATATCTCACCATGAATTTATTCATCCTAAATCCATTCTAGGAAGTTTCAGCTTTTCTCAGGTCTTCTTCAGGGATACAGTGAGGTTTGATATCGCATATTGTTGTAACTTCCCATTTGGGCTCCTATTACAAAAGACCAGAGACTGGGTGGCTTGTAAACATCAGAAATTTATTCTTACAATCTGGAGGTTAGAAGCCTGAGGTCAGAGTACCAGCATGGTAGGGTTCTGGTGAAGGCCATTTTTCAGATTTCAGACTGCTGATGTCTCCTTGTATCCTCACCTGGTGAAGGGACGAGGGAGCTCTCTGCGGCCTCTTAGAGGGGCACTCATCCTGCTCAAGAGGGCTCAACCCTCATGACCTCATGACCTCCCAAAGGCCCTACCTTCTAATAATCAGCACGTTGAGAGTTAGGATTTCAGCGTATACATTTGGGGTGGGAGGTGGGGATATCAGCATTCACATCAGAGCAGTTGCTAATTGTGACTTGCCCAAGGAGAGTTGCAGCTGCAATGAATGAATTTATTTTTTACAGAGTAATGCTTAGCTTACATATTACCTACCATTCCCCCCTTTTGTGGATCTTCTCCCGTGTAGTTCAGGAAGATTCTAGAAGATAGCATCTATCCAGCAGGTTTCTGCCAGAACCACTTCCTCTAACCAGAGCTCAGAGACATTAGTCAGGGTTAGAGCCACTCCAGGAATCTGGAGCTGTAGTGGCTGCTTCTCTCCAAAGCTGCCAAGTTTTCCTTCTAAATCAGCGACTCCCTCTTTGCTTTATTTTTCCTTTGTATTTCAGAAAGTTTTCTCCAAGCCTCAGTTTTCCCTCCTGATCTGCACTTTAACCACGTCTATCTGGATTCAAATTTGCATCCAACAATTCCCTTTCCAACCAAAAAGATTTTAATTAGTACCTGATGCATAATTTATAGATAGAAGAGCCATAACCTATGCCGGAAGCTGTTTTCTACACTTACAAGTATCTCTTCCAATACAAATCATTTAAAGCAATTAAAAATTGTAACAAGGCTTCAAAAACCTAAATGTCAAGTTTCACAACAATAAATACAAACATAGGGTAAAACATATTGGTCAGATACTGCCCTTGGATTAACCTTTCTTCAGAGTTTCCTGTTTTCTGCTCTAATAATGAATATGGGAGGTGGGGAGGAATGACAAGATTTTGGTTAAAAAAAAAAAAGATTAGTTTATTTTTCACACTATTTCTATCACTGACTTGGTTATATTCATTTATTTTGCCTTAAGTGAAATCTAGCTGTAGTGTTTTATTGATGTACTGAATTTTCAGAATTTATATAGCCCAGAGGCATAGGGAACACTTTAAATTGCAGTAATTAAAGTTTGTTTGATGTTGATGTCCTTCAGGGCCTGGTTTCCCCTCATGCCAGATCTGTGGTTCCTTTGATACTACCCCCTCAGAATTCAGCAGACCTATTATACCAAAAGCCATTTGTTAGAATCTAACCTGGCCTTTGAAACAACTCAGCATGCCCTGACCCTGAAATGGAACCTGTTTAACTAAAAATGTTAAATGCCATATATCCTCTAATAAAGTACTTAGAAACCACACTCATCCATGTGGTCCTCTCCTGGCCCCCTTCTCCCCTGTGCAGGGGGAGAGTTGGCCTTTTAGAAGAGCAGCTTTTTACCTTTTTCTTTCTAGGTGACGTTATGCTCCAACACTGTGCAGAAATATGAGCTGGCCCTGGTGGTAGATGTGGAGGGCATCGGGGAGGAAGTGCTGGCACTCCTAATCACAGCAAGGTATCACGCTCACCTGCTTTCTCTTTCCCAGTCTCCCCTAAGCCACCAGTAATGGGCTGGCTCTCGGGCAGGAAGGCAGCACAGGAGCAACCAACCAGTTTACTGCCTTTCCTGAGAAAGGAAGAAGAATCTGATATTGGAGTGACAAAGTTTTATATGAGAAAACACACCTTTGGTGGAGATATGAGGAGGGATGTGTATGTTAGGTGTTAAGTATAATAGTGCTCTTTAATGGGTCTGATTTTCCGTGTGTATACTTGACAAGGTTTTATCAGGAAGAGATGAGCAGTTGCTGGTTTTTATTTTTATCTTTAAAGATAGTACCCCAGAGCTGTGCAGCAGAAAGAGTGGTGCTCATAGCCCTGCTCCAGGACATTGTCAGTAGGACTTAAAGGCAGGCTGCAAGTGGCCCCCCAAAACAAGGCCCTCACTAACATCATAAACTCCTCAGAACCATCACAGCTTGTCTCTCTTTTTCGATAGAGGCAACAGTGGGTCCTGGAGTCAGGGTAAGATCCGGGCTCTGGCATGTGTTGACTGTGTCTCCTTCACTAAGTTTACAGCCTTTCTAAGCGAGGTGTGTCACCTAATGATGCTGACCATGGTCCTAAATAAAATCACAGACCGTGCTCTTGCCAAAGTAAACAAGTGTCCAGGTCTGGGACCTGATAGTGTGGATGAAAATGCCATCTGAAGGAAATAGGCAGTATTCTAGTACCTAGAATGTAGGACCTTCATGAATCTTAGGAAGATGCACCTTAAAGAAGGCACAGGTATGCTGGTTGGTGGGGTCATCATAACCAGCACCATTTCCTCTGTCTTGGGCTTGAGTGAAGTCAGGGGGCAGCCCTAAAATAACTTGAAGGTCAAGTTCTTGCCACAATCTGCTTAATATTCCCTCCAGAGACCTCACTAATCATTTGTTTAAGAACAGTGGAAAAATCCTTTTGTTTGGTCTTCTCTATCCTGAAGTTTGACCTTTTGTCTAGTCTTGCATTTCTTTTCTATTTTTCTTTTATTCTGATACTTTACAATGCCTTTTCCCTGCAGCTCTAAGTAGAAAATCCTGCATTTTAAAAAGGTGGGGAATGGGTTATAGGAGGCTATGAGTTTTCTAGCATGTGTACTCTGTGACCAGGTCAAATGCTGAGTCCTGTCAGCCCCAGTGTTTCAGGTAGTAAAGGATAAGCTTTACCAGAATCATTGGGTCAACTGACAACTCCCATTCTAACTAAAAGTGAACCCTCATCTTCTGCTAAAACTTGAACTTGAGGTCAAGACTCTTGTGTCACTACTTTTGGAGCAGTCTGTAAGGACTGCTCAGACTCTCAACAGAGGAGCTACTTTTAGAACGTGCTCCCCAAAGTGATTCTCCCAGAGAGCCAGCAGTGCGACTGGTCGGGCAGGGACCACGGGCTCATCGCCTCGTACTGAGCCATCAGGGGGTCCTGTGCCATGCCTTCATTCACACCATCTTCTGTGTTTCCCCAGGAAGAGCTGATGCCAATGTCAGTCCCTCAGATTATTTTCTTTCTACCTATGAGCAAAAATGGGGCTCTGGGAGGGAGAGCAGCTGGCTCAAGGTTGTGCTTGGTGAGGTCAGTGTTTGAACCTGGCTCTGACAGATTCACACGCCAGCACTCCTCACCATGGCACCATGTTGTGAAAATGCAGCAGGGCAGGGCAGACCTGGGGACTGAACAGACACGAAATCAAACCCAGGTCACCTAATAATAGGCCAGTCTGCACACGCAGGCCTTCCATCCCTCGCTCCTGTCCCCCACAACACCCCCTCCACACTGAGCACCACTGTCACAGTGCCAGGTCTGGGTCGAGCAGCTGCCTGAGCCCACTGATCCAAGGCAGCTGTTCCTCATGGAAATTAGAATTAGTACCATTATTTAGATGGTGCGAGCTGTTGCTGGGCCTCAGGGGACTCTGACTGGTCCAAAATGTCACAGCGAGTGGCATGGGCCCTGTTTGTCATGGAAACAGATCCACTGTCCTAAGGAACTTGTGCTTTGGGGGCTCCTTGCCAGAGAAAGGCCAAATATGAAAAACAATGGAAATGTTAGTCATTACCCACAGAAAACAGTGTTTAAGGTGTCCTGCTAATAGCCCTTTTTTGATTAAAAAGTGGTTACTAGGGGCTTAGAGAGAGGGATGGCAGGAGAGAAGATGTGAAAATGATTAATGTGGTTATTAGAGGAAAACTAGTGTGTGACAGTGACAAATGTGTTTAACTTGGGACTGTGTCCCCCATATGTAAACAAGCTCTCCCTTCATCCTTGTGAATTCTTTAATGGGCTCCTTCCCTCGAGCAGGTGTATTGTACCTACCCTCCACGTGGTTAATACAGAGGTGGACTTCGGGCGTTGCTTCCTGAAATATCCATATAAGAAAACGATCCAGCTTGTCAATGATGATGACCTCCCAGGATGCTATCGGGTCCTGCCTCAGGCGAGTTACTCTATCCATTTTCAGTGTTGCTTTTTATGAGTTGGATTCCTTCAGTGAGAAAGAGAAGTCCTTTGAAAGAGCCATATTCCTGACCACATGATCTACGTAAATTCTGATTTTTAACTGTGGGATAACCTGGGGGTGGGGTTATAAAGCCACAGCTGGATTGCCCCCTGTGTGAGTGAGCAGCTGCAGGTGGAAACAGTTGTTGTTTTTTGAGGGAAATTGCCTTTGATAAAGAGGGGAAAGGGTCAATTAGGCCAACATGCAGAAGTTGCACCTGCAAATTATTGCCTGTGAATTCACCATGCATGGCAAATAAGGCAGAGCTGGGAGTTTTCATTTATGTCTATGGCTGTGACTTGAACTGAATCACTAAGATATGCTAATACAGTATTTATAAATGAACTTTTTGCACCGGAAAGTTAGAGATAATATATGAAGGAGAATGGAGGAACTGTTCCTTAATGTTTTATGAAATGGATCTCTCCACATGCCGTTATACCTATCTAGGTGGGAGACTAAGTACTTAAACACACTTGGAAAAGTGATTCAAAAATATCTGTATAGACTACAGTAAATGGACTAATGACTAATGAGATACAGTTTACCAAGAAAGTATTTGGGTTTAAAACTCAATTCTATAAGTACTACTCTAATAAAAATTCATGCAGAAAATGAAATGGTTTTATTCGGCTACAAGTGCAAAATAAAAAACCAGTGAGGTGACTCCATGGTGCAATGGATAGTGCACTGGACTTCCAAAAGACCAGTGTTGGGGCCGCAGAACCAAGGCAGGTTTAGGCTGCATCAGAGAAACAGTATTCCACAGCTAGAGGAAGGAGAGAGCCACCTGTCAGAGCAGTGCTGGAGTGTTGTCTTCAGCTCTTGACAGGGTGTTTTTTTAATGGAAACTTGAAAAATATAGAATCATGTTCAGAGTAACCAGAATGTCAACCTACGTCATTTAGAAACCCAAGTCATCTGAGGAGCAGGCACAGCGTCTAACCTGATTAACTGGAATGAAATAGCTATCTCTAGTCAAAGGACTACTGTATTAAAAAGGAAATTCAAATTATTCTGTGGGCTTCTCTGAGACAAAACCAGAAGCTAAGAATGAATGGGGGTGACAGGAGACAACTTTTCTAGCTTTCAGATGTTCAACAGCAGAACAGGCTGGCCACTCACAGCGCTTGGTCACCTCAAGAACTCAGAACAGAGCCTGAGTCACACTTGAGTGATGGGGAAGCTGTTACTGCACAGCTGGGCTGGGAAAGGGTGAGGCACTAGCCTCAGGGGCACCAAAACAGTAATCAAGATAGACGGTGTTTTCATGCCACACTTGAAGAAATCAAAAGTATCACAAAAAATCCATGATAAATAAGGTATCAAAACATTTGGTAAAGATGTAATCAGACTGATTTTCCTTTGGCCTCAGGGTCCAGGAAGGCTAGGCAGATCATTGCCACAGAGGGATGTTGAGTTATGATTAGGTAAAGTTGGACCAGACCAGGTACAGAAAAACCATGGGGCACTCCAGGCAGGTGAAACTGGCACCGTCTGTCCTTCCTTCCAGAAGTGGGGGCTCTGAAAAGTGTTTCCCCAAATTATTCAAACTTGACTGTGGGATTTATAAAAAAACTTTTTATTGAAGGATAATTGCTTTACAGAATTTTGTTATTTCCTGTTAAACTTCAACATGAATCAGCCATAGGTATACATATATCCCCTCCCTTTTGAACCTCCCTCCCATTTCCCTCCCCATCCCACCCCTTTAGGTTGATACAGAGCCCCTGTTTGAGTTTCCTGAGCCATACAGAAAATTCCCATTGGCTATCTATTTTACATATGGTAATGTAAATTTCCATGTTACTCTTTCCATACATCTCACCCTCTCCTCCCCTCTCCCCAAGTCCATAAGTCTGTTCTCTATGTCCATTTCTCCATTGCTGCCCTGTAAATAAATTATTCAGAACCATTTTTCTAGATTCTGTATATGTGCATTAGAATATGGTATTTATCATTCTCTCTCTGACTCACTTCATTCTGTATAGTAGGTTCTAGGTTCATCCATTTCATCAGAACTGACTCAAATGTGTTCCTTTTTGTGGCTGAATAATATTCCATTGTGTATATATACCACAACTTCTTTATCCATTCATCTGTCCATGGACATCTAGGTTGCTTTCATGTTCTAGCTATTGTAAATAGTGCTGCAGTGAACAGTGGGATACATGTGTCTTTTCCAATTTTGGTTTCCTCAGGGTATATGCCTAGGAGTGGGATTGCTGGGTCATAAGGTGGTTTTATTCCTAGTTTTTAAAGGAATCTCCATACCATCTTCCATAGTGGCTGTATCAATTTACATTCCCACCAACAGAGCCAGAGCGTTCCCTTTTCTCCACATCCTCTCCAATATTTATTGTTTGTAGACTTTTTCATGATGGCCATTCTGACTGGTGTGAGGTGATATCTCATTATGGTTTTGATTTGCATTTCTCTAATAATGAGTGATATTGAGCATCTTTTCATGTGTTTGTTAGCCATACAGGTTATGTCTTCTTTAGAGAAATGTCTTTTTAGGTCTTTTTCCCACTTTTTGATTGGGTTGTTTATTCTTCTGGCATTGAGTTGTATGAACTGCTTGTATATTTTGGAAATTAATCTTTTGTCAGTTGTTTCATTTGCTGTTATTTTCTCCCATTCTGAGGGCTGTCTTTTCACCTTGCTTATAGTTTCCTTTGCTGTGCAAAAGCTTTTAAGTTTAATCAGGTTCCACTTGTTTACTTTTGCTTTTATTTCCATTACTCTAGAAGGTGGGTCATAGAGGATCTTGCTTTGATTTATGTCATCAAGTGTTCTGCCTATTAGTATTCCTCTAAGAGTTTAATAGTTTCTGGTCTTATATTTAGGTCTTTAATCCATTTGGAGTTTATCTTTGTGTGTGGTGTTAGGAAGTGTTCTACTTTCATTCTTTTACACGTAGCTGTCCAGTTTTCCCAGCACCATTTATTGAAGAGTCTGTCTTTGCTCCATTGTATATTCTTGCCTCCTTTGTCAAAAATAAGGTACCCATTAGGTGCATGGGTTTATTTCTGGGCCATTGGTCTAAATTTCTGTTTTTGTGCTGGCACCGTGCTGTCTTGATGACTGCAGCTTTGCAGTATAATCTGAGGTCAGGAAGCTTGATTCCTCCAGCTCCATTCTTCTTTCTCAAGACTGCTCTGGCTATTTGGGGTCTTTTGTGTTTCCACATGAATTGTGGAATTTTTTGTTCTAATTCTGTGAAAAATGCCACTGGTAATATGATAGGGATCACAATGAATCTGTAGATTGCATTTGGTAGTATAGTCATTTTCACAATTTTGATTCTTCCTGCCTAGGAACATGGGATATCTCTCCGTCTGTTTATGTCATCTTTGATTCCTTTCATTAGTGTCTTATAATTTTCTGTGTACAGTTTTTTTGTCTCCTTAGGTAAGTTTATTTCTAGATATTTAATTCTTTTCGTTGCAATGGTGAATGGGATAGATTCCTTAATTTCTCTTTCTGATATTTCATTGTTAGTATATATAAATGCAAATAATTTCTGTGTATTGATTTTGTATCCCGTAACTGCTAAATTCACTGATTAGCTCTATTAATTTTCTGATACTATCTTTAGGGTTTTCTATGTATAGTATCATGTCATTTGCAAACAGTGAGAGCTTTACTTCTTCTTTTCTGATCTGAATTCCTTTTATTTCTTTTTCTTCTCTGACTGCTGTAGCTAGGACTTCCAGAACTATGTTGAATAATACTGGTGAGAGTGGACACCCTTGTCTCATTCCTGATCTTAGGGGGAATGCTTTCAGTTTCTCACTAGAATAATGTTTGCGGTAGGCTTATATATATGGCCTTTACTATGTTGAGGTAGGTTCCTTATATGCCCATTTTTTGAAGAGTTTTAATCATAAATGGTGCTGAATTTTGTCAAAGGCTTTTTCTGCATCTATTGAGATTATAATTTGTTTTTTTTCTTTCAATTTGTTAATATAGTGTATCACATTGATTGATTTGGGTATCTTGAACACTCCTTGCGTTCCTGGAATAAATCCAACTTGATCATGGTGTATGAGCTTTTTGATGTGTTGCTGAATTCTGTTTGCTAAAATTTTATTGAGGATTTTTGCATCTATGTTCATCAGTGATATTGGCCTGTAGTTTTCTTTTTTTGTGTTGTCCTTGTCTGGTTTTGGTATCAGGGTGATGGTGGCCTTGTAGAATGAGTTTAGAAGTGTTCCTTCCTCTGTAATTTTTTGAAAGCGTTTTAGAAGGATAAGCATTAGCTCTTCTCTTTATGTTTGATAGAATTCTCCTGTGAAGCATCTGGTCCTGGGCCTTTGTTTTGGGGGAGATTTTTGATCATAGCTTCAATTTCAGTGCTTGTAATTGGGTTGTTCATAATTTCTATTTCTTTCTGGTTCAGTCTTGGAAAATTGAACTTTTCTAAGAATCTTTGCATTTCTTCCAGGTTATCCATTTTATTGCCATATAGTTGTTCATAAGTATAGAAAATCCCATGGACGGAGGAGCCTGGTAGGCTACAGTCCATGGAGTTGCTAAGAGTGGGACCTGACTGAGCGACTTCACTTTCACTTTTCACTTTCATGCATTGGAGAAGGAAATGGCAACCCACTCCAGTGTTCTTGCCTGGAGAATCCCAGGGACAGGGGAGTCTGGTGGGCTGCCGTCTCTGGGGTCGCACAGAGTCGGACATGACTGAAGTGACTTAGCAGCTTAGCAGCAGCAGCAGTTGTTCATAATAGTCTCTGATAATCCTTTGTATTTCTGCATTGTCTGTTGTAACCTCTCCTTTTTCATTTCTAGTTTTGTTAATCTGATTCTTCTCTCTTTTTTCTTGATGAGTCTGGCTGAAGGCTTGTAAATTTTGTTTATCTTCTCAAAGAAACATCTTTTAGTTTTATTAATCTTTACTATGGTTTCTTTCATTTCTTTCTGCTCAGATCTTTATAATTTCTTTCCTTCTACTAATTTTGGGTCTTTTTTCTTCATTTTTCCAGTTGTTTTAGGTGTAACGTTAGGCTGTCTATTCAATGTTTTTCTTGTGTCTTGAGGTAGGATTGTATGGCTAGAAACATCCCTCTTAAAACTGCTTTTGCTACATCACATAGGTTTTGAGTTGTGTTTTCATTGTCATTTGTTTTGAGAAATTTTTTTATTTCCCTTTTGATTTCTTCAGTAACCTGTTGGTTATTTAGAAACATGTTGTTTAATCTCCATGTGTTTGTGTTTCTTACAGTTTATTTCTTGTAATTGGTATCTGGTCTCATAGTGTTGTGGTCGGAGAAGATGTTTGATACGATTTCAATTTTCTTAAATTTACTGAGGTTTGATTTGTGACCCAAGATGCGGTCTATCCTGGAGAATGTTCCATATGCACTTGAGAAGAAGGTGTATTCTTCTCCATTTGGATGAAATGTCCTAAAGATAACAATGAGATCCATCTCATCTAATGTATAATTTAAGCCTTGTGTTTCCTTATTAATTTTCTCTTTTGATGATCTGTCCATTGGTGTGAGTGGGGTGTTAAAGTCTCCTACTATTATTGTGTTACTGTCAATTTCTTCTTTTATGTCTATTAGTGTTTGTTCTTATGTATTGAGATGCTCCTATCTTCGGTGCATAGATGTTTACAATTGTTATGTCTTCTTCTTGGATTGATCGCTTGATCATTATTTAGTGTCCCTCCTTATCTCTTGTAATCTTCTTTATTTTAAGATCTATTTTGTCTGATATGAGGATTGCTACTCCAGATTTCGCTTCCCATTTGCATGGAATATATTTTTCCATCCTCTCACTTTCAGTCTATGTGTGTCTTTAAGTCTGAAGTGGGTTTTTTGTAGACAGCATATATATATGGGTCTTGTTTTTATATCCATTCAGCCAGTCTGTGTCTTTTGGTTGGAGCACTTAGTCCATTTACGTTTAAAGTAATCATTGATATATATATTCCTATTGCCATTTTCTTAAATGTTTGGGGTTGACTTTGTAGATCTTTTTCTTCTCTTGTATTTCTTGACTATTTAAGTCCCTTTAACATTTGTTGTAAAGCTGGTTTGGTGGTACTGAATTCTCTTAACTTTTGCCTGTCTGAAAAGCTTTTTATTTCTCCCTCAGTTTTGAATGAGATCCTTGTTGGGTACAGCAATCTGGTTGTAGATTTTTCCCTTTGAGTTCTTTAAATATATCCTGCCATTCCCTTCTGGTCTGCAGAGTTTCTGCTGAAAGATCAGCTGTTAAGCGTATGGGGTTTCCCTTATATGTTACTTGTTGCTTCTCCCTTGTTGCTTTTAATATTCTTTCTTTGTGATTAGTCTTTGATTAGTATGTGACTTGGTGTGTTTCTCCTTGGGTTAATCCTGTATGGGACTCTGTGCCTGTTGGACTTGATTGACTATTTCCTTTTCCGTTTTGGGGAAATTTTCAACTATAATCTCTTCAAAAATTTTCTCATATCCTTTCTTTTTCTCTTCTTCTTCTGGGACCCCTATAATTCAAATGTTGGTGCATTTGATGTTGTCCCAGAGGTCTCTGAGACTGTCCTCAGTTCTTTTCATTCTTTTTATTTTATTCTGCTCTTCAGAAGTTATTTCCACCATTTTATCTTCCAGCTCACTGATTCATTCTTCTGCTTCAGATATTCTGCTATTGATTCCTTCTAGAGTTATTTTAATTTCAGTAATTGTGTTGTTTGTCTCTGCTTGTTTATTCTTTAATTCTTCTAGGTCTTTGTTAATTGATTCTTGCACTTTCCCCATTTTGTTTCCAAGGTTTTTGATCATCTTTATTGTCATTATTCTGAACTCTTTTTCAGGTAGTTTGCCTGTTTCCTCTTCATTTATTTGGACTTCTGTATTTCTAGTTTGTTCCTTCATTTGTATAGTATTTCTCTGCCTTTTCATTAGTTTTTTTAACTTACTGTGTTTGAGGTCTCCTTTTTCGAGGCTTCAAGGTTGAATTCTTCCTTCCTTTTGGTTCTGCCCTCCTAAGGTTGGTCTAGTGGTTTGTGTAAGCTTCTTATAGGGTGAGATTTGTGCTGAGTTTTTGTTTGTTTTTCCTCTGATGGGCAAGGCTGAGTGAGGTGGTAATCCTGTCTGCTGATGATTGGGTTTGTATTTTTGTTTGGATGAGGCGTCCTGCCCAGGGTGCTGCTGGTGGTTGAGTGATGCCAGGTCTTGTATTCAGGTGGTTTCCTTTGAGTTCTCACTATTTGACACCCCCTAGGGTTAGTACTCTGGTCTCGGGTGTTGGAGTCAGTGCTCCCACTCCAAAGGTGCAGACTTGATCTTGTTCAGGGGTGACTGTTGTTTAAGGAAATGTCCCTCTTGTATGTCTGTGGCTTAGAGTTGTATGTTGTAGCTTCTTTCAAACCTGAACAACTGTGGTGGTGGCCCGGCAGCCTGCTCCGGTGTCCAGGTGGATGACTGAGTGCCTCAGGCGGTGGCTTGGGTGTGGGCTCCCAACCATGGGATTTTTAAAGTTTTATTTGTGTTACATAAAAACTTAGTAATGTGCTGCAGAACAGGGTTCTTAGGAACACACACTAGTAAACAATGGACAACGTTCATTCATTCACCTACCTGTTTTTTCCATTTAAAAAACATATACTGAGCATGTGTTTGGGGCCAGAAAGTGGGCAGGTATTGAGGAGAGAGGCCCAGGTCATGCCCTAAGACGTTTATAGCCCTTGGAGAAGATGGACATGTTGATAGCACATGCTGAGGAAAGGGACTGAGGGATGCTCCCTGAGAACAAAGGAAGTGCCTGGACTTTAGGGCCCAGACACCCCTGGGGGTTTCAGGATGAGTTGGGGGGCAGGTCAGAAGGTTCAGGCATTGCAGAAAGAATAACTGCAAGTGCAAAGGGTTGGAGGTGAAAGCAGTATCATGTGTTCAGGAGATGCCAGTGGCCTCTACTGATCGAGCGTACAGGGGTGAAGTGGATGGGGATTAAAGCATGAAGGTGCAAAAGGCCTGTTCAAGGAATTTGGCCATGGGAAGCCGTTGTTCCTGAGCTAATTCACATTGTAGATGATTCTGCACTTTTCTGGGTCACACACTTTGGATTTGGGGCTTGTACACCTCTCTTAGCCAGAGTTCCTTTTGGTTAAATTGAGGTGGTCATCCCCATTCACTTGCTTTAACAATGGCACATTATAAGACCCTCTGTGGATTCAGGACAATGCTTGTTTCAAAATAATGTAACATGCTACTGGTTTCATACTGAACCTGGGGCTTGCTTATCCTTCTAGCTTCTCTCCCCCACCAGGTATATCAGGATGTGCCCACTGTGCTGCTCTCTAGTCCCACGCCCTGTGGGATCATCGCTCCGCACAGCACAGTTCACATACCTCTGACCCTGGAGACCCAAGTCCCTGGGGAATACAGGTCCACAGTTTACATCTCAACCTTTGGGAGCCAGGATCCCCCAATGGTGAGTGCCTGTTATCAGAATTGCAGTTCTAAGTGCCATACTTCTTGTGGGGACATTCTAACCTTTGCTTGTAAGGTACTCACCATATTTGCATATCCTCTAGTTGTTGGTCTTCTAGAGTCTTTCATTTTCTCTCTGCAGTGGTAAAATACCAGGGCTGTTACTTCGGGAATCTGCTTGTGGATACATCTGAAAACGGTGCTTTATAGCAATTGATTTTTCTCACACATTCAGACACCTGACCCCTCTCCAGACCCATGAAACCAGAATCTCTGAGGACAGAGGACCAGCACATCTGGATGATTAACCCCCTTTTCAATTGTTCCTGCTACAAAGCTGGGTATCCCTAGCTTGCTACATGTGGTCTCTGAGATTGATGTCCTTCACTGCTCACCAGAACTTTTCTTGTAGATTATTGGATATGTATACACAACTATATGCTGCAGCATATCCTATTATATTCTTGGACTTGTATCACCGATTAACCTTACTTACTCCAAGCCTGAGAAAAGGGAGACATGGAAAGCTTTTTGCTGCTTGAGCTGAATCAAAGGACAAACCTTGAAGGAAGTTGCCCCAGTAGGCTATGAATTCCTAGACATTGGATTTACTTAGAAGCTGAGTGGTGTCAACATACGTTTGTTTGAAGTGATTCTGATTGCTCAGAGAGTATAATAAACTAGGGTTTTGCTTTTATCTCTTCCATATAAGATCACATAGATAAGCCATCTGACTTACAAAGCGGCATCATAAGACAGGCCAGCTGAAAGGTGCCACAGTCCAGGTGACCTGCTAGCCTACACGCCTGCCCTGCACAGATGTAGCAGATGTAACTTTGCTGAGCAGGAAACATTTTATGAAAGAAAAAGACCCCCTTCCTTGGGCAGACAGAGTGCCTGGCTGAGAGCGTAGGGGAAGGGAAGGGAGAGCAAGGCGAATTTCAGTCCCCAGCCTGCACAGCTTTGCATGGCGGGCGCCCGTCGTATTGCTGGTATAGCAGAAGGACTGGGACTCTGTCCAGCCACATCCAGCCCTGAAGTGCTGGTCTTTAACCCCTAAGTGTTCCTGAGACTGGAGTTCTGGTGGCGCATACCGAACTGTTACTCTGGTTTCCCACTGGTGCGCGGCTCTGGGCTGACCCAGGGAAGCAAAGCTTTATTTTAAGGGAGGAATTCCATGCTAGATTCACGGGTCTGATCAGAGGGGCCATCCTTGTGACCTTTCACTACAGAATATCAGGGAGAAGGACTGTCAGTTCTAATAGCAACCTTTTATGTCCCTGCTTTTTTAAAGGGATGCTTAGAAGCTTCTGTTTCAGTTTGATTTTAAAGGCCCACCATTTCAGCCATTCCTGTATTCTTTCTCTTGCATGGACGGCAGGCATGTCACTTAAAGAGCATCGGAGAAGGCCCAGTTATCTATGTACATCCCAGTCAAGTTGATTTTGGCAATATCTACGTCCTGAAGGACTCACTCAGGGTCCTCAACTTGTCTAACCAGTCCTTCATCCCCGCATTATTCAAGGCATACATGGTGAGTAGATTGTGAGCTCTCACATGATGAAAACACAGCTTTGCCTGTATCTTAGAAGCAGTGGCCTTATTTCAGCAACATGTCTTTGAAAATGATCTACAGAAGCAGAGATTTACATAGTTCAACTGCATAAACTGTGTTAGTCTCATCCCTAGCTCCTCTTTATTATAACCTACTCCTGGGTATGTCTCAAAAAAAAAACAAAAAACCACACTAATTGAAAAAGACACACTCACTCTTATGTTTATAGCAGCATTGTTTAGAATTGCTAAGACATGGAGACAACTATGGCTTTTCATTTTTTCAAAGTATAATCTTTTTTCTCTGTATTAAAGTAAAAGACAGGTTTTAACACTTAAACTCATTGATTTACAGTCAAACCTCTTAACTATTTTTTATAATGTTTTACATATTACCAGTGAGCACCGAAAAAAGGATGATAAAAATGTATCTTTATGAGAGAGCAGAGTTCTTATGTCTTAGCCTTAATTGTGAACAAAATCTATAGAATAAACTCATAGGAATAAGATAATAAGAGAATAACATCCTAAGTTATCAAGATGGGCATCTTCTCTGTTACCGTGTAAAAGTCATAGCCATTCCAAAATGGATCACGCTCTTCCTAAGCCTTACCAAGTGACTCTTTCAGTCACAAGAGGATACCAATGGCAGTGATATCAAGAGACTTCCAGAAGCAAAGGTTTGTACTTGGCAGACAGCTGTAAGCCCCTCATGCTGACCCTCACTTGAGACTTTTTTTACTTTGGCATAGCTAAATGTGAAACTCATAAGACAGATTCCAGCAGGTCATACTGATTATAAACCACTCTAGGAGAAGGAAAGCTATTGATTACATGATGGGTCAGCACCTTCCCTGAATTTAGAGTGATAGGTCTGCTGATTAAATATGATTAGTTCAAGTATAAGCTCAAACCAGAATGAAAGGAGGCTTGATTTCCTTGTCACGAAAGAGCTAGCCAGAAAATAAAAGAAAAATATATTGGTTTCCTGCATGCTTTATAAGCCTTTCCATCTTCATTCTGCCTATTCCAGCTCTTAATTAGCTTTAGCAAATTGTTTTTGCTCATTAGTTATTATTTAGTCATACACTTAATGCTTGTCACCACAGAGGGAGATTAAGGTAAAATTTCCTTCATATGGATCAAATGTGGCTTTTTTATTTCAAGTTCTACTTTCCCTCCTCCAGACAAATCTATAACTTCTTCCCCTTCACCAGCATCACCATCAGCAGAACTGCAGTGGACTAAATGTTTGTGCTCTGTGCCACCCCCCCACCCCCACCATCACCAATTCATGTATTGAAATCCTAACCCTCAATGTGATGGTATTAGGAGGTGAAGTTTTTGGAAGGTAAATAGGTCATGAGGATAGAATCATCATGAATGAGATTAGTGCCCTCATAAAAGAGACCCTGGAGAGCTCTCTCACCCTCTCCATCACTTAAGGATACAAAGAAAAAAATGGCTGTCTACAACCTGGAAGAGACCTCACACCAGAACCTGACTATATTGACACTCTAATCTCAGACTACCAACCAGAACAGTGAGAAATAAATTTCTGTTGTTTGTAAACCACCCAGTATAGTATTCTGTTATAGCAGTCTACATTGGTGTCTACTAAGACACTAACTCGTGTTACTCTTAAGGGATGCCTGTCATTGTCATTATAAACTAACGAATTCATTCTGCCTGTTTGTGCACTGACAGTAGACAGTCATCCTCAATAATAAGCTAGTACAAAATGAAACACACTTTTATGTAATGAGAAAAGACAGATGCATTAAGGAGCATGGTGTAAAGGTCTATTAATAGTATGAAATCCTGACACACATACATAAAGATCAGATGAATTAATGGTATGAAATCCTGACATCCATAAAGATCAGATGAAGCTGATCGGGGAGCAAGTCATATTCTTCCTCGGTGCCATTTTATCTTCTGTGTCACAAGTGAATGGAAAGAGACTGGAGAGGCATCTGTAACACGGTAGAGCTCTCTGTAGAATGGCATTTGGGATATTTTTTTACATGTTGGTTGTGATGAAATTGTATGCAGCATTGTTTCATGCTTTGGAAGGAAGAAGTCCTCCTCTGGGATGTTAGGATATTAAATTGAAAAGAGCCTGGGAGAGAAGGGCAGCATTTACCTGAGGGTGAGCTTGGTCATACATCTTGCACAGTTGTCGTACATGTGGTGGTCACCTAGCAAACAGTGGTTGAGTATCTGAGAGCGGCAGTGGTGTTCTACACCATCAACAGTATGGGTTCTAGTCAGACGCATCCGGAATCAAGCCCTAACTCTGCGTGTGCTAATTCTGGGCACGTTATTTAATCTTTCTGAGGCTTTGGTTCCTTCTCTTTCAGTGGAACTAATAATGGCATCTCGAAGATTAAACATGATAATCTACGTAGAAAGAGCCTGATGAAAAATAAACATCAGCATTCAATAAATGGTGATTTTGATTATTAATGTTGACAGACAAAAAGATCTAGGTGAAATGGCTTATGGAAAGACTTTTTTATTTTTATGACACTATATCTTAAGATTTTTTATATTTCTTAGGTAAGAAAGAAAAAGAAATAAGGCACACTCAGAGAGGCCTTAAGATTTCAAATTTTACTGATCCACATAGCACAGTGCTTTATCAGATGGGAGCACTATTACTGCCTTTTTTCTTACTCTTCACTGGTTTCTGTAATTTTTGACAGTGAAGCCAGCTTATAAAATATAAAACATTTTTATTGATGAATCCATATGTATTCTTCTACACCAAAGAAAAGAGATTTATTAGCAAATAACTTACTTTAGAAAGTTTAGGTTCATTAGCTTTCTGATTCTTGGAGCTTATTTATTCAAGTATTTGTGCAGATGCTTCCTGGCACCATGTAAATCATGTCTATATGCTCAGAGCAGTCCTAGTTCCTTTTATTTAACTATCTTCATGCCTTGTGTTTGATTGAACACCTTTGACTGAGTCTTGAGAAGGCAGTGATTTTCAGAAAGAACATTATTGTCCCTATTGAAAGATACCTCCTTGTAGCCTTAAAGGATTATTGGTAATCTTAAGAGCTGTGTAATCGTAAGAGCTATGTAAGTTATAGAAACCTGCTTCCCTCATATAGTCAAACTCTGCTGGCCTTAGAATTCTCACAGACTTCCCCCTACCCCCCACTCCCTGCAAAGGGGGAAATTAAGAAGTAGGACAGTTGCTTGACCAATAGGAACTCTCAACATCTCAGTGACCAAGCCCTTTCAATCAATCTGTCATTCTAAACTCCTTCCCTTTAAGAACAGGGAGAAAATCTGGGCACAATATGAAAAATCACAAGTTTAAGGGAATGATGGAGCAACAATGCCAGTGACAACAACCCAGAAGAAAAAGGAAGTTGAGAAATTTAAACCCAGCATTTATGACTGCTTTTTCTATATAGTACCAGAAGAGGTTGAAAGCTAAAAGGAGCTTTCAGAAAACTTGTTGATCTAAGAAGATAAACACTGGAATCGAGACAGGCTAGAGAGATAAAAACTGAAGAAGAATGAACTTGGTAAAACTCTCAGACTTTTGGTTCCGACTAGGAAAAGCTATATTCTGGAAACAAAAGTGATGTAATGCAGACCTCATAATCTCTGCCTGGATGAAGGAGTTCCAGGATTCCTAGTTCCCGCCACATCTTTCCTAGAAGCAAATATATGTTCTTACCAGAAGAAGACAACATGATTCTAAGCCTCAAAATATCTTTACAGTTTTCATATACAATGTCAAACAGTTAATTTTAAAATTACCAAGCGTAGGATACAAATTAACATAGAACTACAATATGCTTAATATAGTCAAGGAAATAAAAGGCACAATTTAGAATTTTGGTAGAGATCTAGAAAGTGTAAAAGAGAACAAATGGGAATTGAAAACCTTAAAAATGAAATTGAAATTAGGAACTCAGTAGATGAGTTTAACTGTGCATTACATACAGATGAATAGAGAACTGTGGAAGTGAAAGTTCAGAAGGAACTACCCAAAATGAAAATGTAGAAGAGTTGGTAAAACAGACAAACTCAGAGAGAGAGGGAAAGGGGAAAAAGCTATCATTGCCTTCCACAGAAGCAAATGGTTAAGGCTCAAACTGCTGAGGTAGGAAGTAACAGTAGATTGTAGATATGAAGCAGCAAAAGATAGATAACAGCAAAAGAAAATGCTAAAAATTGACAGTGGTTGCCCTCATTGATGAGCAACAGTGGGATTGATAAAGTGGGAAGGTGGGTGCAAGAGACTTCTGTTTTTCACAAAAATGCCTTTTCTGGAACCATTTAACTCTGTAAATTGTGTAATGCATATATCTCATAAAAATAAGATTTAATAATTTAAATCATGCTGCAAGACAGTATGTAGAAGTATGCTACCACTTATGCAAGAAACATTATATAAGAAAAAATAAAAATAGGTATATTTTTTAGTTTTGTTTATAAAGTTTCTCTGAAAAGACAGGCAGAAAACTGGAAACAATGGCTGCCTCTGGGAATGGTAACTAGTGGTCCTGTGCATGAGAGCGAGACAGACTCATTAGAATCCATTTGAATTCAACACTGTGGCATGCATTATTTATTTTTTCAAGAAAAAGCTTCTAAGAAAGAAAGAAACTGGGAAGGAAACTAAAGAGAGCAAGCAGAGTTAAAATTAAATGGGCCCTAAAGATAAGGGTGATCATATCCTTTTAGGATGAGTTACTTATTCAAGAAACAAAAGTGTGTCTTCCCTGTTACACAAATTAGCATCCTTATAGAACAAACAGAAGTTAATAAAAGAAGAAAAGTCACTCATGTGCCACCCTGCCTATAACCACTATTAAGCTTTTGGTGTACATCTTCCAAAACTGTACTGTGTGTGTCTGTCTGTGTATTCCTATCCCCCACCATCAATACTATTTCATTACCAGCTATTTTCATTGAACAGTGTGGTATAGTCAGTTTCTGATATGAATTATTAAGGAATATTCCTACACAGATCATTTACAGTGACTGACTTTATTGCATCATTTGGCTTCACCACAGTTGATTTAGCTAATTGCCTACCAATAGGTGGTTTCCAGCTTTTCACCACTGTAAGCAATACTCACATCCTAATTGCTGCTCCCATCTTTAACGGTTTCTTTAGACTAAATTCCTAGAAATGGAATTGCTAGATCAAAGACATGAATGTAACTAAGTCTTGGTAAGTCTTTTGAAATTATCTCCTAGAAAATTTGTACCAGTTTATATCCTACCCATCCTACCCTCCTCAGTGTTAAAGAAGGTTACTCTGTCCCAGACCCTTGCTGGCATTTTGTTTGCAAAATCTGGCAGATGAGAAAAAAAGAACATATTGCTAGTTAAGTTTGTGTTTCTTTGGCTTACTGGTGATACTGAACATTTTTCATGTACTTATTGACAAGTATTTCTAAGTATCTTCCCCATGCCTGGGACTAATTGTGCTCACTGAAGGGAGAGACATAAAAATGATCTCTTTCTTCATAAGATCATAAGAATGATCTCTTTCTTCAGAGAATTTGCAATCTCAAAAAAAGTAATGAATACAAAAACAACACAGTATTACAGTGTGCAGTGTTATATATAAGCACAGCGTAAGATGTGGCTAATGAGTGAGTAAAGTAAAAGTCGCTCAGTCATGTTCGACTCTGCGACCCCATGGACTATACAATCCATGGAATTCTCCAGGCCAGAATACTGGAGTGGGTAGCCTTTCTCTTCTCCAGCAGATCTTCCTGAACCAGGAATCAAACCAGGGTCTCCTGCAATACAGGCAGATTTTTTACCAACTGAGCTATCAGGGAAGCCTTTAAGAAGTGGCTAATTCTCCCACAAAATTAAAAATGTTTATAGATGGGCATGTTCGAGTGGAGATTTGAGGAATAAGGAGGAGGAGGACAGGGAAATGGGGTGTACATTTCCAAAGAGCAGCACAGTTAAATGCAGTGATGGTGTACAGCACCTCTGGGGAGATTCAGTGTGGCTGAGGCCAAGGATGCCTGTTGGAAACTGACAGTGCCTGGGAAGTAAGCCTACAAAAGTTCTGCTTAACAAAGAATTTGAAACAGATCCTCCAGACCAGAGGCTCCTATCTGATGTACCAGTCTTGATTGCAGGCTGCCTTTGTTTCAAACAAATTGGACTTCCCTGGTGGCTTGCAAATACAGGAGACCCGAGTTCGATCCCTGGGTCAGGAAGATCCTCTGGAGGAGGGAATGGCAACCCACTTCACTGTTTTTGCCTGGAGAACCCCACGGACAGAGGAGCCTGGTGGGCTGCAGTCCATAGGGTTGTAAAGAATCGAGCATGACTGAAATGACTTAGGACACAGCCTTTGTTTCAAACAGAAAAGATGACAAATATCCACCATGTTTGGAGGTTCTTGAACCCTGGAAATTAGATGTGAAGTTTGGGATATGTGTTTGGAGTATGTTTGTATGTGGGAGGTGTGTGTGTGTATGTGTGCATGCACACACTTTTTCTTTGAAGAGGTTCCATAGTTTTCCCAAAGAGGGGAAAAATCAGCACTACTAGTCCAGACATTGGAGAGCCATCCAGAATCTCCAGTAGGAGAGGCACAGGATCAGGTCTGTGAAAGAGATTCCTGTCAAGAAGTTAGATTGGGGAGGGCACAAACAGGAAGGAGGACTGGACATGAAATTTTGAATGATAACCTTATAATAACCACCAGTTACTGAGTATTTATTCTGTGGTAGACAGAATATATTCTGTCTGTGGCAGAATATTCTGTGGCACCCATTTTATTAAAAATTAGTACAGAGTCACCTGGCTACAAATTGGCAGAGTCTACAGTTGACCTACCGGTCTCCATGTGACTCTAAAGCCCTCTTTTTTAATCATGACCCTCTGCGCCTCTCTTATAAAGCTCTGGCATCATTTCTTTTGTATTTCATTTCCTAACATTCAGTTAATTATTTTAAGCAGCAAAGTGACTCACTTCAGGGCAGAGAACCATATGGCTAGAGATACCATTTAGAGGACAAAAAAGAGAAAGGCCTCGGTGACTGTTCATTGTTCTTGTTCCACAAAGAATTGATCATCTGCTGAGATAATGGTATAAATCCAAAGAAATTCCTCACTCTGCACTTTGGTTCCTGTTGATATTTGTGTCCTGTCATCCCATGGAAGGAAATTCCTGCAGATTTCAACTGGCAAGCGAGTCCTTCTGGAGACAAGTGCACAGTGCTGTTTGCTTCAAGCTTCCTAGTCATTAGCACTGCAGGATAGAAGGTCTGCCTGAGTGTGTGCGTTCATTTATTGTTAAAACGACATGTGCAAACACTTCTGTCTTTTGTGGAAAATATTAAATACAAGATAGAGTAACTTATAAAAGCACTGGCTGCTTTACCTTGGGACCTGAGCGTTGGCTAAGAAGTGTGCTAATGCCCTGTTGTCAAATAAAAAGCAAATGTTAGCCTTAAATATGTGTAACCTCAGGGAGCAGGGATTAACACTCCTCACCAGTGGGCCTGGAATTCTGAAATGCAGAAGATCACAACTTTTTGTGTTCTGCACTATCATACGCACATATGCATACCAACCACCTGTATGTGTTGCTCATGAGCTACTTTAATGACTGAAGCATTTTAGCCCCAATTCATAGAGGAAACAAAGGCAACTATTGCTGAAATTTTGGTAGAAGCCTTAGGAAAGGTTTTTTTTTTTTTAAATCATTTTAGGAACAAATATTTGAAAATCTGTATTAGTTTTCTATTGCTAAGTAAATAATTACTACAGACTTAGTGGCTTAATACAACACAGATGTATTACCTCAGTTTCCATGGGTCAGAAGTCCAGGCATGACTTGTTGGATCCTCCCCTTTGGATCTCAGAGGGCTGAGATGGAGTTGCTGGCTGATCTGCATTCTCTTCTAGAGGTTTGATGAGGGAAAGATCCATTCTGGGCCCCCTCAGGTTTGGCAGAGTTTCTTTTCTTGCAGTTGAATGACTGAGGCCCCATTTTCTTGCCAGCTGTCAGCCAGGGGCCGCTGTCAGCTGTCGAGCCCCTTACAGACCCTCTCCTGTTTGGAATCTCCTCACTAGGAAGACCCAGTCCCTCCTAAGGGCTCTCCTGATTAAGTCAGGCCCAATAGGGTAATCTCTCCTCCTCAACATCAGCTGACTCGGGACCTTTCACAGTAGTGCCTAGATTGGTGTCTGATTGAATAACTTGGAGAAGATAACTGGACTCCAGGAGATGGAGATCTTGGGGGCCATCTTAGATGTCCACCTACTGTAAACGCTTATGAGATGCTTCTCTTCTGACAAGAGTATTGCATGTTAAATGCTTCTTAGCATCTATCCTTGTTTTATGAGTTTGGTAATACATGTCACGGGAAATACAATACTATTGAGCCCATAATTATTATGTCATGTGGAGCATTTCGGCTCTTGGTAAAATGATGACAGTAGCTGTTACTTACAGGGATTTACTGTGTGCGAGACGATGTTCTGAGTTTTCTGTGCATCACCTCATTTAATCATCAATGCTTTGCAGAAGTTGTCATCAGTATCATGAGCTACAGGTGGGATAACTGAGGCTGGACACAGTGAAGCGACGTGCCCAACGTGTGAGAGCTGGAAAGTGGCAGATCTGGGACTCAAACCACAATGTCGTTCTTCCTTTAGAACCCTCCTTCGGAACCATCGGAACCTTTAAAAGGGTTACAGAGTGTCCTCCATAGCCAAGATTATCATTCATTGGTCCCCCTTTAGTCAGATTTGCCATCTAATAACAGAAAATGTCACATGGACCAAGTCCTCCCTAAAAACAAAGGACACCCCTAAGAGCCAAATACCAAAGAGACACAAGGTGAACGTGGTTTAGAGACTGACTTTTGATAAGGACAGTCCAATATCTTAGCAGCAGGCATTTTATTGTGACTTGTTCTTGGATTCTAGGATGTACTTTGCTGCCTGGTTTTGTGCCAAACATTGATTAATAAGCTTCATCAAAAAGAAAACTCACCACTTCAGCCCTGGAGAGCAACGTCATGTCTTCTTTCCAGAGCAGCCAACCTGTGTCAGCAGGAATCAGAATAGAAGTAGTACCCATCCATCGAAAACTAATGTCCCCTGACTTGAAAGAGCACTTATGCTGGTGACACCCTCTCTTTACTATAGACAGCGGGTTGACCTGTGCTACTGGCTAGAGGAGGAAAATAAATGGTTAGAACACGAAAGCTGACATTCATAATGCCCTCTTCTGAAAGGCGTTTGTTTTTTTGGTAAAAGAAGAACAAAAATGGCATTGATTTATGTTTTAATTGTAAGCTAAGCCTCAAACTAGATAGAGTGCTCAAAGGCCATGTATTTGGGGAGCAGGGCCATCAGAGTGAGATGATCCTGCCTAGAACATTTTTATTTTATCTCCTAGCTGCTCCTCCATTTGTCCTAACAGCAGATAGATATGAACTCCAGGCCTGAAATTCCCAGAGAAGTTGAAATGTGATACTTCTACTTCTGTGTTCTGGTGGAGTGAACTCTTCACCTTCCAAAATCTACGATCGAAGGCAGTTGGGAAAGACCTAAGACTATGACAGTAGACTGAACCCACAAGGTCGCTGTAGCAGAGAGTGGCTGGTAGTTCACTATGTCTGTCCTCCTTTCCTCTTGAACCAGAGCAGGTGACGTTTCCCAGCTTCCTCTGGAGTTAAGTGTGGCTGCATGACCGAGCTCTGGCCAGTGGAAATGAGCAAAGGGATCTGTGCCGCTTCCAGGCTTGGTGCATAAAATCTTGGCCTACGACCCTCCATTCTCTGTATTTTCTTATTGGTTGGGCAGATGTCAGTCAGTGTCCAGACTGCCAAAGAAGCCATGAATTAAACATGACGTTCTCTATTTAGCTGGGGCCCTTGAATGCCTGAATGGAACAGAAACCCATCCTCACTCCTGCCAGCAACTGGAATGTGTGTGAACAGGAATAATAATAAAATAAATGGCTTTTTTTTTTTAAACCATTGAGTGTCAGGGGTCTTTCCCTTATAGCAGTTGACACTACTTTATCTAAAATAATCACCTAAACAGATTACTATGTGTCTTTCAAGTCAATCTGGACATTAAAATTCTAAAAGACCTGTAGAAATGTGAAAGATTACATCAAATGTTGTCTTTTTATTGTTCTATAGGAGATCAAGCAATTAAATATCTAACTTATTAGCAATTGTATTTCAGCAATTTTTCCTTTCACTGGCTGTATAAACCAGTCCCTGTGTTCTCCTTGGAACCAGCTGTATTATTTTAGTAACTTTCTCATTAAAGAGATAAAGAAAGCTTTGACAAAATAAAATAAAAGCCTAGAATCAAAAGACTGAAAGTAAAACAAGTAGTTCTAAGTAAGGAGAAGGGCTGGTTGCTCAAGCATGGAATATCTATTTCCATATATTACTTTGATTGTGTAGATCAGACTGAAAATGATATGTCTTCCCAGTGATGGTTGAAACTCAAGGATCAGAAAGCATGATTTAAATAAAACAATTTCATTCAAACACACACACACACACACACACACAAATGATATGTCAAAGACTCCTATGTACAATAATAAAAACTCCAATGAAATGAAGCTATAATGACTCATTTAAAAGCATCTATCTGCATTTATAGCTCTTTAGAACTCACTTTTGTGTTATTTCCTATGGTTAATATGTTAGAAGTGAAAGTCGCTCAGTCATGTCCAACTCTTTGCAACCCCATGGACTATACAGTCCATGGAATTCTCCTGGTCAGAATACTGGAGTGGGTAGCGTTCCCTTCTCCACGGGAGCTTCCCAACCCAGGGATTGAACCCAGGTCTCCCGCATTGTAGGCAGATTCTTTACCATCTGAGCCACCAGGGAAGCCCAATATATTAGAAGGTATTAGTATTTGTACTTTGGGACCGTGTCTTAGTTCAGGCTACTATAACGAAGTAGCAGTAGGCTGGATGGCTTATCAACTACCGAAATTTATTTCTCACAATTCTAGAGGCTGTAAGTCTGACATCAGGAGGCCAGTGTGGTTGAGTTCTGCCAAGGGCCCTCTTCCACCCCAGGGGCTCATAACTTTTCACTGTATCCTCAGTGAAGTAGACAAGGTGAATCTTTGGTGACTCTTGTGCTGTGCTGTGCTTAATTACTCAGTTATGTCTGACTCTGCAACCCTATACACTATAGCCCACTAGGCTCCTCTGTCCATGGGGATTCTCCAGGCAAGAATACTGGAATGGATTGCCATGCCCTCCTCCAGGGTTCGTGACTCTAAAGACGACACTAATCTGGTTCATGAGCCCCACCTCCTGATACCATCATACTGAGGAGAGGGTCTCAACATTAATTTAGGGGGAAACACAAAACATTCAGTTCATAACATTCCATCTTGGCTCCTCCAAACTGATGTCCTTCTCACATGAAAATAAGTTCATTCCATCCCAACAGCCTTAACTTGTCCCAGTATCACCTCTAAGGTCCTGAGTCTCATCTAACTATCAACTAAATCAGGTATGAATAAGACTCAGGTACATTCATCCTAAGGTAAAATTCCTCTCTAGCTGTGAACCTGTGAGACCAAAAAAGTTAACCAAGCAAGTGCTTTGGGGGCTATTTAGATGAAATGGATATATTGTGCATATGAGAACGGCGTGGATTTGGGGGCTTTGGGGCAGAATGTCAGAGACTGGATGTTCGTATACCTCCAAAGTTCATATTTGAAACTTTCTCCTCTGATGTGATGGTGTTAGGAGGTTAGGCCTTTGGGAGGTAATTAGGATTAGATGAGGTCATAAAGACGGGATTAATTCCCTAATAAGGGTCAAAAGAGAGCTACTTCTTTGCTCTCTCTCCACTGTGTGAGGACACAAGGAAAAGCCCACAGTCTTCAGTCTGGAAGAGGGCTCTCAGGAGAACTCAACCATGCTGGCACCCTGATCTTGGATTTACAGTCTGTGGGATTGTGAGACATAAATTTCTGTAGTTTATAAGCCACCCAGCCAGTCTATGGTACTTTGTTATAGCAGCCCCAGCTGACGAAGACAGATACTGATGCTGAGAATGGAGTACTGCTGTAACAAATACCTACAAATGTGACTGTGGTTTTGGAACTGGGAAATGGGTTGAAGCTGTGAGTTGTTTTTTTTTTTTTTAATTTTTTATTGAAATGTGTATGTTTGTGTATGTGTATTCTGTTTTAGATTCTTTTCCTTTATAGGTTATTGCATAGCATTGAGTATAGTTTCCTGTTCTATGCAGTAGGTCCTTGTTGGTTATCTATTTTTAAAAAAAAAATTTATTGGAGTATAATTGATTTACAGTCTTGTGTAGCTTCTGCAGTACAGCATAGTGAATCAATTATACATGTAAGAGTTTTGAAGTTCATGCTAGAATAAGCCTACATAGCTGTGACTGGGCTATCAAACACTATTTTTTAAAAAATGGATAAATTAAGAAGATGCAAAGAAGTTATTTCTTTGAGCCTAAACATGAGCAAAATATATGATATTCAATCATGTAGTTTATCTTGCAGTAATAGTTGATCTATAATCCCCAAAATTAAATTTATGAGAATTATTATTTTTTGTTACTAATATTTTAGGATAAAATTATGCACAAATACAAGTCAATTTTATGGAAAGACAGACTTTGTTTACTGTTTTCTTAATATTAAAAGTATTTCACTGGGGCTAATTTAGTATGAGGAGAAAAGTTTAAAAATTTTGGAAAAACAGTTTGTCATACAAACATCAACATTTCTTTTGGCAAGTGTTCTGAATAGAGACAATTAGCATACAAATATCTTATCTCAACCCTAGTTTATCTAGTGTGGTATTTCATGTTTGTTTTCTTTTCTATCTATGTCTCTAGAGATGTCCCATATTAAAAGGTTATGAATAATAATAGGACTCGTGACTTAGAGTTAAATCTATAATTTCCATTAATACCAAAATTAAAATTTTCTCATCATTCATCTACATCCTCTTTATAAACAATTTATAATCTTGAGAACTGTTCTTCTTTGCTTCATTTATTTGAATTTTAAAATGCAATTTATTAGTTCCCATGCACTTTCAAGCCAAGACAAAATGTAATTAGCATTCTGATCTGGTGAAATAGGATTTTCCTCAGTTGTTAATTGGGAAATTGGCATTTGGGTTTAAATATTAGATTCTCTTTATTTAAGTACCTGTGACCCTGTTCCCAAGAGGGTGACCATTCAGGGCCCACTCACCAAATCCAGTCTCTGAGCTTACACTGGGGCTAGACCTGGGTTTTGGTGACATTCCCAGGCACTGTCATCCTACAAGATTCTGCCTACTGACATTTCTAACTCTTGCCTGCAAATTGCAAAATACATTCTTCTTATTTACAATGAACATCGAACAGTACAACTCTATTCCAAACCCAGGAGATTTCTGATCTGTAACTTTACATTGAACCTCAGTCCTCATGGAGCTACATGTGTTTTCACATTTCTCTTTTTTCTTTTGCTAAGAGAAATACACCATAGAAATTAAATAGAGGAAGGATAACTTTGGACTGGAATGCTCTCTCAAATCCAGCCGATAAAGTATATTTTACATTTGTTTTCAAATTGTTGTTTTCTTCTCTCTGCTTTTTTTAAAGAGAGCTTATTCTGAGCTTCCTTACTCAGAAGAGTACAGGGAGCCAAGGAAGATTCATGAGGGGATAATCAGACTCTTCTTCAATGAAGTGAAAAGCTTGATTTTGCCACCCCATTATTATCCTGGAAGTTTTGAAATGATCTCTACGTCTTTTCTGTTTTCAGCCTTTTCCCAATACATTGTTAGTCATCATTAAATATTTTCTATGAATATTTATGCATATAAATATTTCTGAGTAATTTTTTTCTCAAAACAAAACAGTACTGTTAGAATTAATATAAATAATAGAACAATCAAAATAGGGATATGGTGCTTTGTGTTAATTTTGAGATACTGTTTACATGTAAAATGAGAGTGGAACAAATTGAATTTTATTAAGCAATGGCATAAGATAGTTAAGGATCACACTCTCTGATAATTAAGCTCAATTTCATATTTAGACAGAAAAGAAAATGTGTCTGGAGATTTATCATACAAAGAATTTCAACGTCTTCTGCTCCAAAAATGCAGCTTGTTCTTTATATTTCCCTGAGACACTTTCACCATAGCCTCCTTCTGACTTGCATTTTTGTTTTGCATGGTTGTCTCTCTGAATGTCATTATTATAAACTTCTTGGGGGCAGAAACTGTGCTTTGGACATTTTTGTGTCTCCCGCAATATCTTGACCTCAGAACCACTGAGCGTGTATTTGCTATATGCACTTAAAAGTATTTGCTTTTAACTACATATAAAACAATATGCTTATCAAATTTGCAGATGACTGGGAAGGATGAGGAAAAGTAGCTAATAAGTTGAATGTCATAATCAGAATTTTAAAAGATCTCAAAAGGCTGAAAAATGTATAAAAAGAAAAGTAAATAATAAAACTGAATTCAAAAAACACTGCAATTAATAATATGCTAGATGTATTTAACAGTGAATTATATACAGTTGGAGAAAGAATTATTGAACTGGAAGACAGCTCAGAGGAAATCATCCAAAATGAAGAGCAGGGAAAGAAAGGATGGAAAATGCAGATGAAGCGTGTGAGGACACACTAGGAAAGTCATACCCACTTATTATGGAGTAATATAAAGAAAGAAAAAAGAATGAGTCAGAAACAGTATTTAAACACATAATTGCTGAGAGTTTTTCAGAAATAAAGATACCAAACCACAGATTCTGGAAGGGTAGCAAATTCCAAGCAGGATATACAAATAAACTCGTAACTGGACACATTGTAGTGAAACTGCACTATAATTAATCAAATACAAGGAGAAAAGTCTTAAAAGCCACGGAAAGTAGATTAACACTAAAGACCCAGAGTTTATATTTTTAAATAAGATGCTTATAGCTTGAGTAATTTTTTTTAGTTATTATTATTTGACATGTTAGCCAAATTTTCAACTTACTTTGGAGCCATAAGAGGTTTTCTTCCCAAGTTGGAGGTGTAATTTGAAGGGTTGTTAAACAAGAGAGGGAGATTCAATTTGTTCTATTTAGCTCCAACGGAGTTGACCAAATACCAGTATATGGAAGGTCAAAAACAAACAGATCTCTGCTTAATGTAAGGAAGACATACCAGATATTATGGATTGTTAAAAACCAGGGATATGTTACCTTAGTTGATAAATGAGTTCTCTGACATCACAGGATTTGATTAAAAGGCAGATATATAAGTTCATCTAACAAGTATTTATTAAGCATCTACTATGTACCAGGCATAATTATAAATACAAGAATGACTATAACTAAAGAGACAAAAATCCCTTCTATAGAGAGTGTATATTGTAGTGCAGGGAGAGCAGGATAATGATAAGTCAATCATGTACTATGTTAGAAGATGGTAAAAAATGGAGCAGGGTAAAAGTATAAGGAGTACTGGAGGGGGAAGGTTTTCAACTTGAAATGTGGTGGTAAGTGTAAGCTTCATTGCCAAGTGTTGTTCAGTCAAAGACCTTGGGGAGGAAAGAGACTGAGCTATGAGGATCTAAGCAGTTAAAGGGAATACATTGGTGGGAGTCACTCCCAACTCTATTATTTAGTCCTGTAACATGTTTTAAAATAAGTTTGGAATTTTAGCAAATGAAATTCTCTTGATTATTATGAAATAGTAGAAACCAAGATGATTTTACATTGTTTTTATTAATGAAAGCTGTTCACCCCTACTATGACATCACAGAAACTTTGCACTTGAAAAACATTTCTTTTAAAAATTTCAAATTTCAGGAAGGATTTTGTACCTTCTGTTGGTGTCTCAGAATTTGGAGATTAGAGCAGATAATTAGTATAAGTTTGTTAGAGAGCTGGGCTGTCACATTATGAAAAAGATGTAAGGAATCTTCACAGAGCATTCAGAAGTAGAATTGTAGGTTTGCTCTTCAGAATCATATTTGCTTTTTGAAAAAAAGAAAAGCCAACAAACACCCAGCTGCTTTGATTCAAAAAAATAATGTTTGTCTCTGATGTTGAATTCTGCAGTGCCAGGCATCTGAAGTATAGAGGGCTTTGACATGTGCAGAATGAAAAGCCAAGAATATCTTCACAGTTAACTTGTAGTCTTGTTTTACAGGCACACAAAAAGTCCCTTTGGACCATTGAGCCCAGTGAAGGCATTGTTCCCCCAGAAAGTGATGTCGAACTGACACTGACCGCCAACCTGAACGACATACTGACATTCAAAGACACAGTCGTTTTGGACATTGAAAATAGCAACACCTACCGAATTCCTGTCCAGGCTTCAGGAGTTGGCTCCACCATTGTTTCAGATAAGCCCTTTGCACCAGAACTCAATTTGGGAGCACACTTTAGGTAAAGAAATATCATGGACCAATTTTTATATATATCATATATATTGCATAAACTGAGCACCACTTCTACTTCGAAAAATTATTTTTAAGTAAATAGAACTAACCTCCTCATCTTCACTTTCCCTCCTCCAGGTGGTTCATCAGCCACAAGGAGACATTTTCTAGTCTTAGTTTGGTTACATACTGCAAGCTGTATCCCTCTGCACTAGAGAAGAGTTGGTTCATAGGAAGGGTGTTATTCTCTAAAACTTAGAGTGGATTCTCTGTGACAGATTTAGAATCTCAGCCATGATTTCTCTTCTTTGATTTCAATACATTGCTAACTTCTTTCCATGAATGTAGAAAATAAAGATGCAACTTAGTGATAACATACATAGAATATAACTAGGAAAGTAAAAATATACTGCAAATGTACCTTTTCAGGTATTGCAAAGCCAGTGACTTTTTCCTGTATCATGTCCTCTGCTTGCCTCCTTACCATAGAGCCAACAATTGAAATGATTGTGGTTGGCTTCACCTGATCACTCAGGAAACGCTAGAGAGCCTAGATATTTAAATAACAGGTGGTACAGTATAGACACTCTGAGCAGAATGATGTAAATGTAACTCTTAAAATGTGTGGGGTTTGAATACTAACCATGGAATTTGGTTCATGCTTCCTCATAAGAGTCACACGTTGTCACTAGTTGACTCTCATGAGCCAGCTGAATTGGTACCTGTTTGTTTCAATACTGTGAACAGATCTCAAAGGGATGCTCCTGCCTTCTGATCTGATGCCCTGAAACCAAGATGGACACATTGTTAAGAGAAGGTGTACCTGACAAAATAATCTTAAGAGCCGTCTCCTCCTGTCCATTAACTATAAGCCAGGGCATTTTGTCATTGCGTACCATGCCTTTGTTTCCAGATTTCTTTGTTAAGTGCATTCAGATATAATTATAGAAAACAATATACTGCAAATCAGACTTAATTACATGTTCTTCTTAATTTACAAATAGTGTCAAATACCTGAGAAATCTGTATGCAGGTCAAGAAGCAACAGTTAGAACCAGACACGGAACAACAGACTGGATCCAAATTGGGAAAGGAGTACATCAAGGCTGTATATTGTCACCCTACTTATTTAACTTATATGCAGAGTACATCATGAGAAATGCCAGACTGGATGAAGCACAAGCTGGAATCAGTATTACTGCGAGAAATATCAATAACCTCAGATACACAGATGACACCACCCTTATGGCAGAAAACAAAGAGGAAATAAAGAGCCTCTTAATGAAAGTGAAAGAGGAGAGTGAAAAAGCTGGCTTAAAACTCAACATTCAAAAGACTAAGATCATGGCATCCAGTCCCATCACTTCATGGCAAATAGATGGGGAAACAATGGAAATCATGACAGACTTTATTTTCTTGGGCTCCAAAATCACTGCAGATGGTGACTGCAGCCATGAAGTTAAAAGACGCTTGCTCCTTGGAAGATAAACTATGACCAACCTAGATAGCATGTTAAAAAGCAGAGACATTACTTTGCTGACAAAGGTCTGTCTAGTCAAAGCTATGGTTTTTCCAGTAGTTATGTATAGATGTGAGATTTGGACTGTTAAAGAAAGCTGAGCACTGAAGAATTGATGCTTTTGAACCATGGTGTTGGAGAAGACTCTTGAGAGCCCCTTGGACTGCAAGGAGATCCAACCCCAGTCCATCCTAAAGGAAATCAGTCCTGAATATTCATTGGAAGGACTGATGCTAAAGCTGAAACCCAGTACTTTGGCCACCTGATGCAAAGAACTGACTCATTGGAAAAGACCCTAATGCTGGGAAAGATTGAAGGTGGGAGAAGGGGATGACAGAGTATGAAATGGTTGAATGGTGTCACCAACTTGATGGACATGAATTTGTGCAAGCTCTGGGAGTTGGTGAAGGACAGGGAAGCCTGGCATGCTGCAGTCCATGGGGTCGCAAAGAGTTGGACATGACTGAGTGACTGAAATGAACTGAACCGCAAAAGATATTCTGACACTTGCCTATAATTAGAGGGTTAGCTGATAGTTTTCTATGAAAACAGAAGCAATATGTAACTTTTAACTGCCAATTTCTGCTCTGCCTAAACTCTACTGTCCTTCTTTTTGACATAAAATCTTGATGCCAGCAATCTGCAGAAGAGTCATCAAAAGCAAAGGTGGGAAAACTACAGCCCATTTCCTGTTTCTATAAATAAAATGTCATTGGACATATTTTCAGGGCAGGAAATAGAGAAGGAGATATAGAGAACAGACTCGTGGACATAGTGGGAGAAGGATAGGGTGGGACAAATCCAAAGAGTAGTATTAAAACATACACAATACAATATGTAAAACAGATAGCTAGTGGGAAGATGCTCTACAACGCAGGAAGCTCACCCCAGTGCTCTGTGACCACCTAGTAGGAGGGGAAGGGGTAGGGGGTGAGAGGGAGGCTCAGGAGGGAGGGGACATATGTATACTATGGCTGGTGCGTGTTGTTATATAGCAGAAACCAACATAACATTGTGAAGCAATTATCCTCAAATTAAAAATAAATTAAAAAAAAATAGTGTTATTGGAACACAGCCATGGCTATTCATATACATGTATCTTCTATGGCTTCTTTGACACTGCAGTGGAGAGTAGAGTAGTTGTAATGGACCACAAGGCCCAAAGGAAAGTGAAAGTGAAGTCACTCAGTCGTGTCCGACTCTTTGCGACCCCATGGACTGTAGCCTACCAGGCTCCTCCGTCCATGGGATTCTCCAGGCAAGCAAGCATACTGGAGTGGGTTGCCATTTCCTTCTCCAGGGGATCTTCCCAACCCAGGGATTGAACCCGGGTCTCCCGCATTGCAGGCAGATGCTTTACCATCTGAGCCACCAGGGAAGCTCTAAAATATTTATTATTCAGCCCCTTACCGGAAACATTTGCCAACTTTGGGGACATAAGATCTAAAGAAATACTCAGATGCCAGCTTTTCTGATGGCATATTTTTGAACAACAACTTTGAGTTTTCAGAGCTTCTGTTTCTTCGTCAATAAAATGGGAGTAAATATACTTATTATTACTGGGTTGCTGTGATGGTTAAAAGATATACTGTGAATAAGTGACAGAGACCCTACCTAGTTTATAGTATTTATTACTTGTTATTTCCCCCAAAAGTGTACTTTTAGCCATGAAGTCTAACTACAAAGTAAAGACTCCAATGAGGAAGCCCTGTTGGACATATATTTAGATAAAAGTGGTTGTACCTGACAACTGGCACTCATTTTTTATTAAGGCTTATTATTAGATATGACATCTTTCCAAAGAAGGGACAGATGAGGTGAAAACTCAAAGTCCCTCAAAATTAAAAATAAATTTAAAAAGTCCTGAGATGAGTTTTTCCCTGAAAAGAATATTTTAAAGTAAGCTTATAATCAGTTTAAAAAAAAAAAAACACAAAAAACACATATAAACCACCTCCAAGATCTTATAAATCACTGTAGCTTGCAAAGAACCAGACAATAAAGAGGTACTTTATTTGTGGAGCAGATGAATGAATAAGTGAATGAAATAGTAGCATCTTTAAAGCACATGAGTCTAAGACAAATGACCAGTCTGGCTGGTGTTCTAATCTATTACAATCTCCTTGACTGTAAGGCTTAGAGGATGTTTTGTTTCTCTTTGAAGTTCCCTTCAAATTGAGTCCATCACAAGGCATTTTACTGGTCACTAGAAGTTTACTCAATACAATTTGAAATAAGCTTCTCCTCCAGGAGGTATTTTATTTTCACTCCTCAGAACCATTTCTCGCAAATGAAAGTGGTTTTCACATGATCTGTATCTTTGTGTTCTGTGGTGGCTTCTCCTCATGAGAAACACTGAGGACACAGGAGCCACTTCCCCACAACCCCTTCCCTGGTGATGGTAACTCAGGGACCCTATGAGTAGATGACCCTATGAGGAGATGCTACATTGTCCTATTACTGTAGCAGCTCCTAAAGCATCACTGTTTAGCCTTTCTACATTACAAAAAAAAAAAAAAAAATACTGATGTCTATTTTTTTGCTCACTTTTTAAGTATTTCCAGAGGGATAAATCCCAAGGGTGTAGAGCTGAACAGAACAACCCCCAGGGAAGTCCTATGAATCCCTCCCTCCTCTTTTCCAGCCTGGACACCTATTACTACCACTTCAAGTTGACCAACAAGGGACGTCGGGCCCAACAGTTATTCTGGATGAATGAAGATTTCTGTCCCCAAGAAAAGTTGAGCAAGAAGAAACTGACCAAGAAGGATCGTGTGAAGAGCCAGCCCCAGGTCCAGTGCTGCCAGGCACCCAGGGAGCCTCACGGCCCCGTATTTCAGCTCCACCCCGTCAGGATGGAGCTGTCCCCAGGCCAGACGATCGATGTGATACTCGAAGGCTATTCTACCACTCCCAGGGTAAGAGGACGCCATGTTTAGAAGCTGTTATTCTCCTAAATAAATCTTTGCTCTGTTTCTTAGGTGAGTCTCTTGACATTTATCTGAAGGAAGGCTATGGTTTCTCAAGGATTGCATACAGCACTGTGTTACCATGGCAGCACCCATTCCATTCAAGATTCAGCACTGTGGAGTTTTCTGTTTGTTTCTATAGCTGCCGTGAATCCAATCTTAAAATACCATTTAAAGCAGATTCTCATCCCCAGAGTTAATAAAGCCAGTAGGTCTCTGGTGGAGGGACAACCAACGTTCAGGCAAAGCTAGGCCCCTTATTAACACTTTGCAGTATTCACTTAATATTTGTTTTTTAAAATGTTTTTATAGTCCATCTTGGCTGCCTCTCCTATCTAGGTATTGGAACGTCTTCACTTCCTTTCCTCTCAGCCTGAGTTGAAAGATTCACATTTATAATCATTACCTTTTTATGTATGGATAAAAGAGCTGCATTTATCTTCAACTCTGATGTTCTGCTGTTATTCACATTATCACCATTCTGCTAAAGACACTTAGGCAGATCCAACCATGTGTCTGTTTATTCTTATCACCTCATGGAGGTTAGAAACCATCAAAAACATAAAAATCTGAAATCATTTATAAGCCTCTTCACAAAGACAGACTTTATGAATGAGAAACGGTGGTTACCTGAGCTTCTGCTCATGTTACCAAATTGGGATGTGATGCTGAACTTTCTCCTCATGAAAAAGGAAACAGTAATAAGTTGTCTCCTAGCAGATGAGTTGGGAAATCTGGTCCATTGCTTAGCTCCTCTGGGGTCACAGGGTCACTTTGTTTCACTTAAATTGTTTCTTCACAGAATATTTTCAGGTAAAACACATCCTCAACTTAAAAAAGACAGTTATTTCCCGTGGTGGAGTGTATAATGTGTTCTTTCTCTCTCTTACTGAGGGGTTTAGCCAACTTTCACTGAGTATGTACACACGACAAACACCAGAGTAGGCACTGAGGATGCAAAGATGAATAGAATGCAGCCCCTCAGCCCAATACTGATGGTCCATTGCAGGAACATGTTTACAATGTCATTATCAGGAGTTGGCTATTTTTAAAGCCATTAAATCTGAGCTGCTGGGGTTCTAAATTCAGTTGTAGCCTTACTAAAAGCTTCGCTGAATGTTCTTCCAAGTTCTGCTACATAAGTGAGATGCGTCTTGAATTCATTAACATCTGAAACCTTAGCCAGTCTTCAATAAAGGCTATTCATGATATAAATTCACTTTGGGTCCTTTCTACTTTATAAAAATCTAGGCTTATTGGGTCCAAAGAAGTATCTGTTACCGTATATGATTTTTAAATATTCAAATGTGAAAGGTAAAATTGTTCCAGTCAGTTTCCAGCTAGCTTGGTAAGAAATCATGTAACTACCGTTGAGCTCTAAGCCTGTGAAGGTTTTTTTTAAACTGAAGTGTAGTTGGTTTACAATGTTGTGTCAGCCTCAGGTGTCCAGCACAGTGATAGCCTGTGAAGGATTTTTATCTGCCTCGTCCATCACTCTTTTGTGTATCCAGTCCCTAACAGCCCCAGTGCATAATAGATCTTCCATAAACATACTGGATAAACTGGATGTAAATTGATTGTGCCCCCAGGGACAGTCAGAAGTAGATACAGGATCCACCCTGGCCATATCTAACCAATCCCCTCCCTGACATGCACTGCTCAGAAAACTGTGCTCTTCCCTGGTGTCCCCAGGCAAGTAGTTGAGAATGTTTGCTGTTGGTTGAGAATTAAGTTTTCTGAACTATGGAGGGTCCACAAATGCTGGTATATCTTGTCCTCAGGTAGTCAAGGAAAAGCTGGTGTGCCACACCATCATTGGGTCGCAAAAGGGGAAGAGCCTGGTGATGACTGTGAACATCATCTGTGAGTTTGTGGCGCCATTCATCCAGCTCTCCACCAAGCAGCTCGTTTACCGACTGGAGAAGGTCAGTGAGGCTGTGCAGCGGAGGGCCGGGCACTCTCCTGCCAGGGGTCCACATGTTCACACTTTCATTTAGGAAGCTAAATCAATGGGAATCCTGTTAGACCCACACCCCACCAATGTTTTTTCAACTTCAGAGGCCAGTACACATTCAACTAAAAATTCCTAATCTAAGCCTACATTCCTTTGAAAGGTGAATTGCCACGGAAATTCTATTTCCATCATTTCTGATGTATAAGACCAAAATGAAGGGCTATTCCGTGCACTGAAAATGCATTTCAGTCCATCATTTACTCTACATAGCTAAAATTGACATCATAGTACAGAAATGGTTGGATAAGAATCTTTGATAATTATAGTAACCAGTTAGAATAGCTACCCATTACTGATTGGTATGTACTGGGCATTGAGCCACGTTCATTACACGCATTGCCCAGTTTCCCTCATGACAGTCTATGTGGGAAGGTCTGATATCTTTCCTGTGATATGCAGGAGGAAACTGAGAGATAAGTTAAGCTATTTTGTAGATCACCTAATACTGCTTGAAAATCATTGGCTTAAACTATTTGATTCACATTCTTTAATTCATGTGCTTATACCTGTATGTGACCTTATGTGCCTTTAAGGGTGAGCAGTAAGTGGGGGAGGCCCAGGACAAGGAAGAGATGGTATGATTGCTGCTCAGGGCAGGGGGCAGGCATGGTTGCGAGGAGAGGGAGATATCACAGCAGGACTCAGCTTACTCCTAGGCAGGTTTCCAGCAGAAAATTATTTATTATTCAAAACAGGTATGTGTGGAACATCTCTGAGTTGAGGGCTGTGTTGGTGCTGAAAATCTGACATAGTCAAAGCTGAGACACTGGTTGAGGTTACAGACTGTAAACAAACTATGAAACTTTAATTGTTTAAATGGCAGTCCTAAACAGTACTATGAAGAAAAGATACAAGATGCAGTGAGAGCATGTGTCAGGAGACATGACCTTATTTGTGCATGAGGTCATAGATGACTTCCTTGAGCAAACACCTCAGGTTGGGACTTGAAGAACAGCAGTCTGGTGATGAGAGAGGGGGAGAGAATTGTAAGGAACAGCACATGCAAAGGGCCTGAGTCAGGAAAGAGCTTGGTCAACATAAAAAAGCTGGAAGTCCACCTTAGAGATTATGCCAAGAATGACAATGAAGTCCATCTGGAGAAGTGGGGAGGGGCCAGATGTGTGCGGCGTGACTGGGACATGTGTTGTGAACTTTGGGTCTTGCTCCGGGTGCCCATTGGAGGGCTTTGGGGAAGGGAGTGACATGGTCAGATGTATTCACTGAAGCAGGTTGCTGAGTGGAATATGTATCCAGACCTACTGTGTGCCAGGCCCTGTGTTGGGTCATAGAGATACAGCAGTGAGTAGTCCCTCCCTGATGAACCTCACAGTCAGCAGGGACGACCAAGCCTTAAGGAAGATCCCATAGGTGTGTTCTGTGCTGTCATACAGAAGGTCTGGGTGTGGCAGTCCCTACCCAGGTCATGAGGGAACCAACTGGGATTCCTTTTACTAACAGAGGCTTGAAGGAGAGTGTTCAGAAACATTTGTTCTGGTAACGTGTTCTGTAAGATTGTTCATATTAAATAAATACCTGTTGAACACCCACCATGCATAAGGCGCTCTGCCAGGAGATGAATAAGAGAGCTTATTGGCTAGTATAAGTGATGAGATGTATTAACACAATTCAATTCAAGTCAACAAATAATGTTTCAGCACTTACTGTGTTTTTAGTCAGTAGAGACAAGCAAAAACTCTAACATTTCACAGACTGGTGGAGAATGAAGAAGTAGGATTGTGTTTTCAGTTACAGGATGCTAAACTGACTTGGTATCAAGAGATACCTGAAGTAACAGACAGGTTTGGCCTTGGAGTACAAAATGAAGCAGGGAAAAGGCTAACAGAGTTTTGCCAAGAGAATGCAGTGTTCATAGCAAACACCCTCTTCCAACAACACAAGAGACGATTCTACATGTGGACATCACCAGATGGTCAATACTGAAATCAGATTGATTATATTCTTTGCAGCCGGAGATGGAAAAGCTCTATACAGTCAGCAAAAACAAAACTGGTAGCTGACTGTGGCTCAGATCATGAACTCCTTATTGCCAAATTCAGACTTAAATTGAAGAAAGTAGGGAAAACTACTAGACCATTCAGGTATGACCTAAATCAAACCCCTAATGATTATATGGTGAAAGTAACAAATAGAGTCAAGGGATTAGGTCTGACAGACAGAGTGCCTGAAGAACTGTGGGCGGAGGTTCATGACATTGTACAGGAGGCTGTGATTAAAACCATCCCCAAGAAAAAGAAATGCAAAAAGGCAAAATGGTGTCTGAGGAGGCCTTACAGATAGCTGAGAAAAGAAGTGAAAGGCAAAGGCGAAAAGGAAACATACACCCATTTGAATGCAAAGTTCCGAAGAATAGCAGTGAGATAAGAATACCTCCCTAAGTGATCAATGCAAAGAAATAGAGGAAAACGAAAGATTAGAAAGACTACAGATCTCTTCAAGAAAATTAGAGATACCAAGCAAGGGAACACTTCATGCAAAGATGGGCACAATAAAGGACAGAAATGGAATTGGACCTAACAGAAGCAGAAGATATTAAGAAGAGGTGGCAAGAATACACAGAAGAACTATACAAAAATGATCTTTACGACCCAGATAACCACAATGGTGTGATCACTCACCTAGAGCTAGACATCCTAGAGTGCAAAGTCAAGTGGGCCTTAGGAAGCATCACTACGAACAAAGCTAGTGGAGGCGGTAGAATTCCAGCTGAGCTATTTCAAATTCTAAAAGATGATGCTGTGAAAGTGCTGCACTCAATATGCCAGCAAATTTGGAAAACTCAGCAGTGGCCACAGGACTGGAAAAGGTCAGTTTTCATTCCAATCCCAAAGAAAGGCAATGCCAAGGAATGTTCAAACTACCACACAATTGCACTCATCTCACACACTAGCAAAGTAATGCTCAAAATTCTCTAAGCCAGGCTTCAGCAATACATGAACCGTGAACTGTCAGATGTTCAAACTGGATTTAGAAAAGGCAGAGGAACCAGGGATCAAACTGCCAACATCTGTTGGATCATAGAAAAAGTAAGAGAGTTCCAGAAAAATGTCTGCTTCTGCTTTATTAACTACACCAAAGCCTTTGACTGTGTGGATCACAACAAATTGTGGAAAATTCTGAAAAAGATGGGAATACCAGACCACTTTATCTGCCTCCTGAGAAATCTGATGCAGGTCAAGAAGCAACAGTTAGAACTTGATATGAAACAACAGACTGGTTCCAAATCGGGAAAGGAGTACATCAAGGCTATGTATTGTCACCCTGCTTATTTAACTTATATGCAGAGTACATCATGTGTAATGCCAGGCTGGATGAAGCACAAGCTGGAATCAAGATTGCCTGAAAAAATATCAATAACCTCAGATATGCAGATGACACCACCCTTGTGACAGAAAGTGAAGAAGAACTAAAGAGCCTCTTGTTGAAAGTGAAAGAGGAGAGTGAAAAAGCTGGCTTAAAGCTCAACATTCAGAAAACTAAGATCATGGCATCCAGTCCCATCACTTCTTGGCAAATAGATGGGGAAGCAATGGAAACAGTGAGCGACTTTATTTTCTTGGGCTCCAGAATCACTGCAGATGGTGACTGCAGCCATGAAATTAAAAGACGCTTGCTCCTTGGTAGGAAAGCTGTGACCAACATAGACAGTGTATTAAGAAACAGGGACATTACTTTGCTGACAAAGGTCTGTCTAGTCAAAGCTATGGTTTTTCCAGTAGTCATGTATGGATGTTAGAGTTGGACCATAAAGAAAGCTGAGTGATGAAGAATTGATGCTTTTGAACTGTGGTGTTGGAGAAGACTCTTGAGAGTCCCTTGGACTAAAGGGTGGTCAAACCAGTCCATCCTAAAGGAAATCAGTCCTGAATATTCACTGGAAGGACTGATGCTGAAGTTTTAATACTTTGACCACCTGATGTGAAGAACTGACTCATTGGAAAAGACCCTGATGCTGGGAAAGATTGAAGGCAGGAAGAGAGGTTGATAACAGAGGATGAGATGGTTTGAATACATCACGGACTCGATGGACTTGGGTTTGGGCAAGCAACAGGAGATGGTGATGGACAGGAAAGCCTGGCATGCTATAGTCCATGGGGTCTCAAAGAGCGGGTCCATGGGGTTGCAAAGAGTCGGTCCAGGGGGTCTCAAAGAGTTGGACACGACTGAGCAACTGAGCTGAACTAAAACTGACTTGACAGTCTCCCTGAGACACAAAGAAAATACTACAAGAATTCCTGCTGTAGCTATCAAGTTTTCATCGCTGTTTTGAATTCTTCCTTTTTTTAAGTAATCAGGAAGGATGTTTATTGGTGATAGCTGTGCCAAATTTGGTGGCATCGTATTTTCTCTAAATGTAGCCATTCAGAGAAAATTCAGTGAAGATTTATTGAATAGTTATTCTGTGCAAGACATTGCAGCGTATGCAGCTTAGTTTCTTATTAGATTATTTTTTCCAAAGCTCATAAACATGTGTGGATAATGTTCCTTTTCTTTTCTTTATTTTCTTAAGCCTTGTTTTTAGTTAATGCATATTCTTGTCTAAATGTCTTTTGCTTGGATTTATCACTGGAATAAAACAGCAAATGTTTTGAATATGACAGTAACTTGTTGAACTAAGAAATGAATTGAGTCATAAGGCCCCGTTTGTTTTTGCCTTTCTCTACTTCCTCCCAAATGTCACAAGTTTGCAATCTGCCCTACTACGGTATTTTTCATCGTTCATTTCCTGCTCACATTGAATCCATATCAGGGGCAATGAAGAAATGTTACTTCATTACCTAGGATGTGCAGGAGACCTGTTAGGTCTTGGTGTTCAGGTTTAATTGCATAATATCCAGTTATCCATTCTTGTCTCCTTGTTTTCGGCTCAAGGCAGTGTATCTGATTTAGCACATTAGACTATAATGATACCAAGCCTGCCTATGAGAAGAATTTTTCTATAACTGTTTCCTCAGTTTTGATCTACTGTGTAACTGTTGTACCATTCATAAGCCCCAGAGATGAAACCACATCTCTGTGGAATTGAAAAGGTCAGTTGAAACTAGCAGTCAGTTTGCTTCATGAAGTCCAGCAGCAAATCCTGTCTGCTGATATTTGGCGAGACAAACAAGCCAGAAGGGGTCGTTTTAAAATAGAACAGGTTCTCCATGCATCGACTCTCCCATCACTGTCCTCTAAATGGCCTCTTGCCAAAACAACCGAGTGTGGCTTTTTCTCTTCAAAGCTACCTGCAGTGACACAGCAGGCCGGGGGGAAGGTCAAAGGTGCTGCTCCATCCTGCCCCAACTTGTAATATGCAGTCTGCGAGTGCACAGTGAACCCAGGACCTATGTCACCATGTTAGAGGGAGAGAAATAGTGGCAGCTTCTCTTGGGAGGTTTGAACACTGAAGGAACTTCAGGCATCCACAAAGGACTAATGGGGTGCAATTGAGGCAGAAGGCTCAAGCCAACTTTATGGGCTGAACATTGTGTCCCCCCCAAATTCATATGTTGACACCCTAATTCTTTATATAGTGTTGTAAGTGGGCTTTGAGAGTATAAGATCATGGAGGTGGAGCCCTCATGAGTGGAATTAGTGCCCTTATAAGAAGAGATAAGGGAGATGATCTCTCTCTCAGCCATGTGAGGACACAGTGAGAAGACAGCCATCTACAAACCGAGAAATAGGCTCACTCCAGACACTGGATGTGCTGGCACCTTGATCTTGGCCTGGCTAGCCTCCAGAACTTTTAGACATCAATGGCTGCCGATTTAAACCACCCAGTCTGTGATATTCATTACAGCAGCCTGAGCTAACCAAGACATCATGGACACTGGTCACCCTAGCTCCCTCAGACTATGCTGGGCAAAGGATCAGGAACAGAGGAAAACCTGGAATCAGGGGGATTTACCTTAAATTCGAACAAGGAGAAAAAGTAAATCAAAACAAAGAGGCCTGGGAAAAATAAGCTAGAGTTGTTGGAGGAGACAGGGAATGAGAGGGAGCTTGTTGGAGGCCAGAGACTAAGGTTTCCGGTCCCCTCCTACTGATATTAAAGGACTCCCTTTCCAAGATACACAAGGAATAATGTGGATCCCAGAGTCAGAAGGAGAAAACTTCAGTCTGAACAGAAACTTCCAGTTCAAGATCCATTTCTGATGCTTTCTCCAGTTGAAAATGAAATTTGATCTAACAGAGTGAAAGGTGCTTCTAAATCACCTCTTCCATTGTTATCAGGAAAATTTATAGAAAACAGTTATGAGCATTTCTGATATAGCAAGGTGAGTATATTTGCAAATTGGGTGTTTTAAGCATGAAAAAAATATTGTGTAAGGAAAAAATGTTTTATTCATTATAATGATGCATGGATTCTTCTATAAGATACTACTAACTTTTTAAACTTTTGTTTTGTGATGCTGTGGAAACTTCAGTAGTAGTAGTTCTATTCAGAGGCATGGCTTATATAGGGTTTTTTTTTTAACCAGGTAACAAGGAAGTAAGACAATCTAATCTGTATTTTATGGCTTAACATAGGATCATTTCTAGTGTGATAGATAGATACATACATACATAGACAATTCTATACCTGTGTCTTCATCTATATTAATCCCTTGTAGAGATTTAGATAAATCATTGTTAATGTATGGAAGACCACTGAGATGTGAATCTATATAATATATAGATATATATTACCTATATTTAGATAGATGGTTGGATAGATGGAGATAATATAAATCCATACATCCATAGATATAAACAGAGAGAATGCTAAATCAGCTGTTAACAGTGAATATCAGACCTTTGTTGCTAAAGGCTTACTGTGGTTTGTTTCCTCTTTTTTCTTTTTTTTTTTTTGCAGAAACCTAACACTATCCTAGAACCTGAATACCAGCCCTTGGCCATAAAGAACATTTCCACGCTGCCTGTGAACGTGTTGCTCTCAACAGGTGGACCCTTCTTTATCTGCGAAACTGATAAATCCCCACTGCCCTCAACTCCTGAGGTAACTAGATGGAGGATTTCCTAACTCCCAGCAGGGAGCCCTGTGTGTGATAAAGGAAGAGAATAGTATCAGTGCACTGCCAAATTTCAGTCCAGAAAAAAAAATGTAAAGAATCTTGGAAACAGAGAGGAAAAATCTAAAATGAGTCAAATTTCAGTATCAGTTGGTAGGAAAGCTATTATTAATGATGAAAGAATTTCTCACTCATTATTTTGATCCTTCCTTTCCTGCCTGTGATGATGAAACTGATCTTTAGAAAACGGTGACTTCCCAGCAATAAGAGGAAAGATCTTAATGTCCCTCAAATTTGACCAAAACTCAAAGCTCAGGCCCTGAACCAGCCAGCCTGTCTCCAGATACTGAGAAATGGGAACCGGGCCACAGGAGGAGGCTGTGAGCTCCCCTGGCCCCCGGCCTGGAGCTGGATGCGGTGTTCCCTGAACAATCCCACAGGATCATCCATCCTTGGCTAGACGTGAGGACACCAGAGGGAATGACTGGGCCCTGCAGCAGGGGCTGCTGCAGAGGGAAGAGGACTGAGGAGAGAGCAGCCCCACACCCCATGGTGTTCAGTCTCTCAGGGGGACAGCTGATGGAGAAATGATAGAGGAGGCAGGAAGGGCAGGCCGAGTGGAGGGCGCCTGTGACTGAAGGATGTTTGCTATGGAACAGGAGTGGAGATGACTGAGGCATGGAGACATGCTCGGGGGGACAAGTGTTTGTGGGAGATGGGGGATGAGCCACTGGATGAGAGGGTATTGCAGACAGTACTGCACCACCACCCTCCCCTGCCCTTCCTTCCTCACTGATTCTTTAGGGTCTCATTCAAGCATGACTGCTGGGAGGGCGGAAACAGCTAAGGTCTCTGAACAGAAAAATAAAAGGAGAAGATGATTATAAGCAAGAGGCAGATGAAAACCTCCTGCGAGGGAACCTGTGCAAAGAAGAAAAACACAAAGTACAAACAGGGAGTTTTCTACAGTCTCAGAGAAATGACAGACGATATAACCTGTCTTTAAAAAGAGCTCAAGGACAAGATACAAGTGTTCAAAGAGGAGACGAAGAGTGAACTGAAGAGCAGAGGAAGACAGTTGGATGAGAAAATGAAAATTCAGGCACGAGCAGTTTTCTCTGTCTTGGGTCAGACCCCATCTTGTCCCTCCTGAAATCTTAATAAGATAAAAGTAGAAATGTTCAAAAGGAAAGCCACCCAGAACAATAAAATGAAAGGAGAAGACAGTGGGTGTAACCAATTAATGAGAGATTTAAACAAATTCTATAAGATAGAATGAGGAGGGGAGTGGGTAGTCAAAAAGACAAAGACGTAAAGCACAGGAAATTCTCCAGTGAGGCAAGGCAGTGTGAGTCCTTTAGCTCAGGTGGCCTGGGCTGAGAGGCACCAGCTGTGAACACAAGGGACCCTGTGTGCGCCAGCCAGCTGTCCTGACCAACTCCACTCAGAAGACGTGGGCAGCGGGCTTTCATCCCAAGACGTAAAGATAAATGCTCTTCCGCAGGGAAACTCATCAAAGTGTTCTGGGAATTTAATGTGTCCTGTGTCAGTGTGGATACCTCAGAGTAATCCCTGGTATCTGAGTTGTGTGCAACACCTGGTCATCCCCTCTCTGACCAAAAAAGCTCTTCCATAGACCCATCCTGCTACCGGAATTGAGAAATGGTGGCCTTGGGACTGTTGGAATGGCAGAGTGGGTCAGGAGCTACTGTTTCTTGTAATAAATCATTTAGTACAGTTTGACCTTTTATATTACTTGCACATGTAACTTTTAATAAAAGCATACATATAATTTTAAAAATAACTTCTACAAATCAACAGGAAAAGTACCAACAACCCAGTAGAAAAACAGGCAAAATAAATGAACAGAGTTTACAAAAAGAAAAAAGCTCTTAAATATATGAAAGTATGTCCCACTTCACTCATGTTAGAAGCAATGCAAGTTAAAATTACTATGAAACAACATTTTTTTCCTGTCAGACTGGTAAAGAGCAAAAATTGGATAATTCTCTATGTTGGGGGGCATGTAGAAACAGGCACTGTGTTGGGGAGTATACAGTGGAAGACAGTATAGCTCTCGTTATCAATATTTTAAATGCCTATACCCTCTGACCTCTTCATTCTACTCCTAGGAATTTATCTTATAGACATAGACACAATATACGAGATAATATGTATCAGTTCAGTTCAGTTCAGCCGCTCAGTCATGTCCGACTCTTTGTGACCCCATGAATCGCAGCAGCCAGGCCTCCCTGTCCATCACCAACTCCCGGAGTTTACTCAAACTCATGTCCATCGAGTCAGTGATGCCATCCAGCCATCTCATCCTCTGTCGTCCCCTCCTCCTCCTGCCCCCAATCCCTCCCAGCATCAGGGTCTTTTCCAATGAGTCAACTCTTCTCATGAGGTGGCCAAAGAGGATATTAATTGCAACATTGATTATAAGAACGAAAGACTGGGAGTCAATATCTGTCAATAGGAAATTGCTTAAAAAATGATGGCAGAATTTTATGCTGGAATAAAATGCAGCTATTGAAAAAGAGTGAGGCAGCTCTGTATGCACTGATGAGTTATCCCCCAGTGGAAAAAGCAACATGCAGAACAGGAGTGCATAGCTATCATATATGTAAAAAATAAAGGAATACATATGTGAATGTGATTTTATATTAATGTAATATCTTTATGTTCATACAAGGACAAATAAAACACTTGTGTAATCATAATCGCCTCAGGGGAGGGAAAGAGTTCACTTGAGTTACAGGAGGGGAGATGGGCGCAAGGATAACATGGTTTTCATTGTCCTGTCTGTTCAAATATAAAAATGAAATATTTTTTTAAGATTAAAAAAAAAAATAAGGCCACACTTTGTCCTGTAACAAAATGATGTAGAATATTCAACAGGTAGATACATCTTAGTGAAATTACCAGTCTTACGATTGACCAAAGAATTCTATGGCTTTTAAAGAGGAGACCCACCAAGGGAAGATTTTAGACTTACCTTAGACTTCTCCACACTTTCTGATCAATTCTGTTGATCATAAAAGGATGATAGTCATTTCAGTTCAGTCGCTCAGTCGTGTCCGGCTCTTTGCGACCCCATGGATGGCAGCACGCCAGACCTCCCTGTCCATCGCGAACTCCTGGAACTTACTCAGACTCATATCTGTTGAGTTGGTGATGCCGTCCCACCATCCTATCCTCTGTCATCCCCTTCTCCTCCCATCTTCAGTCTTTCCCAGCATCAGGGTCTTTTCCAATGAGTCAGCTCTTTGCATCAGGTGGCCAAAGTATTGGAGTTTCAGCTTCAGTGTCAGTCCTTCCAATGAACATTCAGGACTGATTTCCTTTAGGATGGACTGGTTTGATCTCCTTGCAGTCCAAGGGGCTCTCAAGAGTCTTCTCCAACACCACAATTCAAAAGCATCAATTCTTTGGCGCTCAGCTGTCTTTATAGTCCAGCTCTCACATCCATACAAGACTATTGGAAAAACCATAGCTTTGACTAGATGGACCTTTGTCAGCAAAGTAATGTCCCTGCTTTTTAATATGCTGTCTAGATTGGTCATAGCTTTTCTTCCAGGAGCAAGCATATTTTAATTTCATGGCTGCAGTCACCATCTGCAGTGATTTTGGAGCCCAAGAAAATAAAGTCTCTCATTGTTTCCATTGTTTCCCCATCTATTTGCCATGAAGTGATGGAGCCGGATGCCATGATCTTAGTTTTCTGAATGTTGAGCTTTAAGCCAGCTTTTTCACTCTCCTCTTTCACTTTCATCAAGAGGCTCTTTAGTTCTTCTTCATTTTCTGCCATAAGGGTGGTGTCATCTGCATATCTGAGGTTATTAATATTTCTCCCGGAGAGCTTGATTCCAGCTTGTGCTTCATCCAGCCTGGCATTACACATGATGTACTCTGCATATAAGTTAAATAAGCAGGGTGACAATACATAGCCTTGATGTACTCCTTTCCCGATTTGGAACCAGTCTGTTGTTTCATGTCAAGTTCTCACTGTTGCTTCTTGACCCGCATACAGATTTCTCAGGAGGCAGATAAAGTGGTCTGGTATTCCCATCCCTTGAAGAATTTTCCACAATTTGTTGTGATCCACATAGTCAAATGCATTGGCATAGTCAATAAAGCAGAAATAGATGTTTTTCTGGAACTCTCTTACTTTTTCTATAATCCAACAGATGTTGGCAGTTTGATCCCTGGTTCCTCTGCCTTTTCTAAATCCAGTTTGAACATCTGACAGTTCACGGTTCATGTATTGCTGAAGCCTGGCTTAGAGAATTTTGAGCATTACTTTGCTAGTGTGTGAGATGAGTGCAATTATGTGGTCGTTTGAGCATTCTTTGGCATTGCCTTTCTTTGGGATTGGAATGAAAACTGACCCTTTCCCATCCTGTGGTCACTGCTGAGTTTTCCGAATTTGCTGGCATATTGAGTGCAGTACTTTCACAGCATCATCTTTTCGGACTTGAAATCGCTCAACTGGAATTCCATCACCTCCACTAGCTTTGTTCGTAGTGATGCTTCCTAAGGGCCACTTGACTTCACACTCCAGGATGTCTGGCTCTAGGTGAGTGATCACACCATCATAGTTATCTGGGTCATAAAGATCTTTTTTATATAGTTCTTCTGTGTGTTCTTGCCACCTCTTCTTAATATCTTCTGCTTCTGTTAGGTCCATACCATTTCTGTCCTTTATTGAGCCCATCTTTGCATGAAGAGGACTTCCCTTGTGGCTCAGCTGGTAAAGAATCTGCCTGCAATGTAGGAGACCTGGGTTCGATCCCTGGGTTGGGAAGATCCCCTGAAGAAGGGAAAGGCTACCCACTCCAGTATTCTGGCCTGGAGAATTCCAAGGACTGTATAGTCCACAGGGTCGCACAGGTCTCCGGTAGCTCGCCATGATTGTATAGTGGTTAGTACTTGGTATTGTGGCCGAAGCAACCTCGGTTCGAATCCGAGTCACGGCATTGTGGCAACAATGGCATTGCAAGGGGCCTCTCTTTTCAAATTCCTTTTGGGGCTTCCCTGGTGGCTCAGATGGTAAAGCTTCTGCTTGCAATGCAGGAGTCTTGGGTTCGATCCCTCGGTCAGGAAGATCCCCTGGAGAAGGAAATGGCAACCCACTCCAGTACTCTTGCCTGGAAAATTCCATGGATGGAGGAGCTTGGTAGGCTACAATCCATGGGGTTGCAAAGAGTTGGACATGACTGAGCAACTTCACTTTCTCACTTTGCATGAAATGTTCCCTTGCTTGGTATCTCTAATTTTCTTGAAGAGATCTCTAGTCTTTCCCATTCTGTTGTTTTCCTCTATTTCTTTGCATTGGTCGCTGAGGAAGGCTTTCTTATCTCTCCTTGCTATTCTTTGGAACTCTGCATTCAAATGGCTATATCTTTCCTTTTCTCCTAACCTTTAACTTTTCTTCTTTTCCCAGTTATTTGTAAGGCCTCCTCAGACAACCATTTTGCCTTTTTGCTTTTCTTTTTCTTGGGTATGGTCTTGATCCCTGCCTCCTGTACAATATCACAAACCTCCATCCATAGTTCTTCAGATAGTCTGTCTATCAGATCTAATCCCTTGAATCTATTTCTCACTTCCACTGTATAATTGTAAGGGATTTGATTTAGGTCATACCTGAATGGTCTAGTGGTTTTCCCTACTTTCTTCAATTTAAGTCTGAATTTGGCAATAAGGGATTCATGATCTGAGCCACAGTCAGCTCCCAGTCGTGTTTTCGCTGACTGTATTGAGCTTCTCCATCTTTGGCTGCAAAGAATATAATCAGTCTGGTCTTGGTATTGACCTTTTGGTGATGTCCATGTATAGAGTCTTCTCTTGTGTTATTGGGAGAGGGTGTTTGCTATGACCAGTGCATTGTTTTGGCAGAACTCTATTAGCCTTTGCCCTGCTTCATTCTGTACCCCAAGGCCAAATTTGCCTGTTACTCCAGGTATCTCTTGACTTCCTACTTTTGCATTCCAGTCCTCTATAATGAAAGGGACATCTTTTTTGGGTGTTAGTTCTAGAAGGTCTTGTAGGACTTCATAGAACCGTTCAACTTCAGCTTCTTCAGCATTATTGGTTGGGGCATAGACTTGGATTACTGTGATATTAAATAGTTTGCCTTGGAAACGAATGGAGATCATTCTGTTGTTTCTGAGATTGCATCCAAGTACTGCATTAGGGACTCTCTTGTTGACTATGAGGGTTACTCCATTTCTTCTAAGGGATTCTTGCCCACAGTAGTAGATACAATGGTCTTCTGAGTTAAATTCACCCTTTCCAGTACATTTTAGTTCACTGATTCCTAAAATGTTGATGTTCACTGACATGTAATAACTGACATTTATATACCCTACACTATGTGCTAGGCACTGCTCTGAACATATCACCAATACGTTAACTCATTTCATCCTCTTAGAAAAGAGTTAGGTACTATTACTGCTCCTGTCTTACAGATGGAGAACCTAAAGTCTAGGAAAGGCAAGAAGCTTCACCCAAGTTCACAGCGTGACTAACTGACAGAGCCAGAATTTGAACCCAAGTAGTCTGGCTCCAGAGTCCATGATCTTACAATTAATATCTCTTAAATAAGAATTTTTCCTATTTTTTAAAGTGCAAACATGATTTTTTAAAAATAAATTAGTCTAATTCCATTTTTGTAAAATTTTATTTATCCATTCGTCATGTCTGGACTAATGTTTTACCAAATATGATCTCTGAGAAATAATACCTGGTGAAATTTTGGATAAGTTTGTGACTTCTTCTTGGTGCTTTTGTATTTAAATACTCAGCATCACAGTGTCTAGTGCTGCAGGTGCCATGGTCTACAAGAATGGCTTCTAAACTGTGCCAAGCCACCTGTGCCAAGTGGCTGGCAAGGCTCTCAGAGGAGATTAGCCAACTGGGGAGTCACTACCCTCTCTCTGACTCTTCAGTCGGGTAATTGGCTTTATCCTCTGAAGCCATCTGATCATGTCAGTGAAGTACGTGGTTAAATACCTGAACCTTAAAACTCAGTGGAGAGGAAAGTGCTCTGTAAACAGATTTGTTCCTGTGCTGTATTTTTCCTGACTTCCTCAGGGCACTTTCTACAAAACCAGGAGGTGGCTTTCATGCCGATTAAATGTGGGGATTAAGGGATTCCTAAAAAAGCGAACTCAGGGCCAGGCTTTCTTTGGGAAGGTGTTTCTGTGGCCTTGGTATCAAGGAACACATGGGGATTTGAATCAGAGACGAGAACAAACACAATCTCCCGAACAAACTCTGTACAGCTCTGGAGTGTCATTTTAAGTTGAATAGAAAACAGCGGAAAGTGAATAACACTGTGCGAAGTGTTAGAATTGCAGACGTTAGAAAAGAAATTAAATTACCTAATCCATCCCTTTCTGGGTCAGCGTCTAGGGGGCCCCTCCCCCAGTTCTTTAGAAAGCCTTTTTAAAAATTTTCTTAAGCAAAGAACATTTCCCACTTATCTAGGAAGACCGTTTTGCAATCTAATTTATTTTCAGTTTTTATATGATTTTCAGAATATTTTATAATAGCTATTCATTGCAGACGTTCCTTTCACAACTCCTCAATCCTTAGAATCTCACGTTTATCAAAATCTCTTCTTTCAAATCATTTTTCTCCAAATTTTCCTTGCTTTCATTTTCAACTATTGAAAAATATGTGTGTGCATAGAGATTGAGATAGAGATGGATATATGTAGATATTGCCATCAGTATGTCAGCTGTTTATGTAAACTGTGGATGCATAGTTATGGATTAAGTGTGTGTGTGTATATATATATATTTACATATATGTGTGTATGTATGTGTTTCTTACTATTGTGTGTGTCTGTATGTATGTATATGTATGTGTGTGCACATAAATATATGTAAATAACTTTGGTTGTCCTATTTCATATATCAGGTTGGAAATGCATAGTGTAGAGGTTGGTAATTCCCCATTATCTTTTTTGTAGCCTGTTAAACTGGAGGTCGGTGAAGTAAAAGACCTGCTGGTCAGATTTGACCCTTCCTACAAAAATGATCTGAACAACTGGGTGGCCGAAGAAGTTTTAGCCATCAAGTATGTGGAGCACCCTCAAGTGGACACCCTGCACCTGCGTGGAGAAGTGAATTACCCCAACCTCACCTTTGAGACCATGGAGCTGGATTTTGGCTGTATCCTGAATGACACTGAGGTGATCCGCTACGTCATGATCACCAACTGCAGCCCCCTGGTTGTGAAGTTTCGCTGGTTCTTCCTGGTGGACGATGAGGAAAATCAGATAAGGTACCGACCAGCAGGGTGATCCTGCAGAGCTCTCCTGTGCTTTCATTTTTTTAAATCTCATTTGGACTTTGCACTGAGTTTCCTGTATTCTGAGTCCTGGTCTTCCGTGAATATTTTCCTTTTTTACCTTTTATTTATTTATTTCTGGCTTTGCTGGGTTTTCTTTGCTACATGCGAGCTTTCTCTAGTTGCAACAAGCAGGGGCTACTCTTCAGTGGCGATGCCTGGGTTTCCCATTGTGGTGGCTTCTCTTGTTGCAGAGCACAGGCTCTAGGGTGTGTGGTCCTTCAGTTGTTGCAGCTCTTGGGCTCTAGAGCACAGGCTTCCGTAGTTGTGGTTTATGAGCTTAGTTGTTCCACGACACGTGGAATCTTCCCAAACCAGGATTGAACCAGTGTTGCCTGCATTGGCTGGCAGATTCTTAACTGCTGGACCACCAGGGAAGCCCTCAATAATACTCTCAGTTGGGATAAAGTTCTACAACTGATCACTGACAGAGGAACAAAGAGCCATGATCCATCCTAGGTTTCACAGGAAAAGCAGATAAAATGCCCATTGCCACTAGATGAACAAAGTGATATACCTAAGCCTGCTCTAATTTTGAATCTAGTGGTTGGATCTTTAGAGATTTATCACTAAAAATAGTCTTTGTCGAATTTCCTTAATAAGCATTTCAAACCCAAGGCGCAAACCGAGTAGGACAATACATGAGGCATGTGCTTCTCTGAACTCTACCTTCTGCATATTTCAGTGGGTTTTGTTCTGGCCCATGAATGTACATTATGTGTATAGGCATATACTCATATGTGGGAGTGTGTGAGGGAGATGGCGAGCACTGAAAGGGAAAAGGTTTCTTCACAACATTTAGGTTTAGAAGTGTCTCTCCTATTCAATTAGAAGCTAAATTCAACTTAATTTGAAAAACACTTCTTTACAGAAACGGAAACAGCCTATGTCAGTCAGGCCTTAATAACAGTTTCATCTGGATCAAAAGCCACATTGGTGGCCAGGATGAACAGGCTTCTGCATGTTTCCTTGTTGGGTGTTTGGACAGCTTGGACAGTTTTCAACACCTGAATATAAATGACCATTCTTAACTGGGAATATCTCATGTTGTCTCTTGGCTAGTCGATGCTTCCTATACACAGTCCTCATCTTGTGTATGACAGCCATCCTTTCCTTTAGCGTGCCTGTTTCCGTGGTAACTATGGCTTGCTCTGGATGTCTTCCATAAACATTGATGATAACCCGGTGTAGCACTGAAGCCGGTTCAGGGCCTGAGTGGGGGAGCCTACTCATTCAGGTGCCAAAGACTGACTGTCCAGGTTTGGGGTGAAGTTTTGTAGATGGTAAACGTTTAAAGTAATTATGGAAAAATCAGTCAACCCGACCTCATGAGTTTCGAATACCAGATTGTATGAAGTTATTCTGCTGTAACACAGCTAAATGAATTTATCCCATCTGGGAGCAGGGGACATGCTTTATTTATTTTTTTTGTTTTCGAGAAGCCATTTCCATAATTTAAAATAATGACATTTTGAAAGTGTACTTGGCCAGTACTGGAGGTGATGCACTTAATTTTTCATTGGCTTAAGCACTCATTTGACCTTTATTTCCCTTTCTTCTTTGTCTTCTAATATCTTGATATTGAGCCTCTTGCTTATATTTCATTTGTTCATTCAGAGAGTCTCTCGGAAACCATTTGATAAGTGACTCTTATACACCAAATACTTTGTGAGGCATCAGAGATAGAGAAGTAAGACATGATCCCTGGACTGAGGCTGTTGGGGAAGCAGGTGTGTAAACCCCGGTGGGCGGGTAGTGCCAGGCTGTATGAGAGGCCACGGGGATGAATGCTCACAGGAGTCAGAGAAGACTGCACTGAGAAGCACAGGTAAATGCTCCAGTCAGAGAAGCAGGGAAACATCCTCAGTTACAGAAATAGCACGTATAGAAGTTAGGATTCATGGATCCTGTCGCAAGTGACAGGGAACCTGGCTCTTATGTAAAAACGAAAAACAGAGTTCATTCACTGGTTCCCAGAGCTCAAAATTCCAAGTGCATTTTGGCTTCTGGCCTGGCTTACAGGAAAGACTCAAAGCATGTCCCTGGTGCCAGCCTCCCTGTCTCAGCTCTGCTCTCCTTCACATGTTAGCCGTGTTCTCAGTGCTGCCAGCACTCTTGGGGCCATGTCTGTGCGATTGTGAGCCACTGGAAAGGAAGATGAGCCTTGGTCCCAGAACTTCCAGGAAATTCACTCTGATGGGACCATCTTAAATCACCTCCCCTGTCCCCTCCTCTCCCCAGTCCCTGTCAGGAGAGGGTGAAGCACTTGATTAGTGTTGACCTGGTTGCATGCCCCATGCCAAGGGCTGCCCTGGTGACTCAGAACCACATGGACTGAAAGGGTGGGAGTGGGGCACACCTCCAGACAAAAGCTGCAATACGGGGGGAGGAATGCAGGGAAAGCAGATGGTACCCACTTGTCAGTGTCGCCAGGGGCCACAAGCAGCACAGACTTCATCGGTAGGGGGCAGCTGGGGAGAGGAGTCTGGGCAGGCAGACTGGCGGAAGCACATGAGAGGCCTGGGATTCCATCTTAAGGACCTTAGACTCTTTCTTGGAGGCACTGGTGAGATTTGTAATCAGGAGAGTGACAGAGACAGGTTTTCTTGGAAAAATAACCCTTAGCAGCATTCAGCACAGTTGTCCAACCCTTCCTTCCTGAAACGCAATTCCTTTCATATCTTTAATAGCACCATACTCTCCTGCTTTTCCTCTTGTCCCCTCAGCTGACTACTCTGCAGCTCTTGGCCAGCAACAGCTGGAGTTGTGGGGGCACAGGGCTCCCTCCGAGGCCCTCTGCTCCCCCTGGAGTTGCACCACCCACAGCTTCACTTAGCTCCTGTGGCAGAGGCTTCTGAATGTGTATCTCTTTCTAGAACCCTCGGAGTTGCCAGTCTGCCTTCTTGACTTCTCCTCTTGGCTGTTTCACAGGTGACTCAAGTCCAGTGTGCCCCACCCCAAGCTCAGGCTCCACCCCCTCTCTGCTTCTCCCCCATGGCCCCTGTTCCAGTAAATGACCCCACTGTCCTCCTGGGAGGCATCCAGATTTCTTCCTCTTTCTTATCCCACATACCCCATCAAATCCATCACGAAATCCTACCTACTCTACACTAATTAAAGGTACCCTTGCCTCTTGCCTGGACCATTGTGACAGCCTCTGACCGGGCTCTCTGTCTCCACTCCTGGGCCACAGTCTTTCAGCCCCTCCACAGCCAAGTGATGAGCACGTCACTGCCATGGTTTTCAGCCTCTGAGGACACCCATGCTTCTTCAGATAAAGTACAAAATACTCACTGTATTCTTCCAGACTCAACATGTACCTACCACCCCTGCATTCCTCTCCAAGTTTTCCGCACTTTGCTGTCCGCTGCCACCTTGACATCTTTCTGTTTGCTCACATGCCAGCCTCTTTCCTCCCCAGTGCTGTTGTTGCCTCACGCCTTCTCTCTGCTGGAAGCTCTACCTGCTCCTCACCTAGCTAGGCTTGCTGCCTCGTCAAGTCTCTGCTTAAACTTCCTTCTCTGAGAAGCCTTCTCTAAGACCCTTCCCTACTGGAGGTCCCCTGTCATAGGCACCGGTAGCCCGTCTCCTCCATGACTCATCACATTTGAACTCCGGCTAATGTTCAACTCCCCTGCTGGCTCATAATCCCTGTGAGACTAGGGAGCACATCTGATCTGTGGCCTCTTTATCCCTGGGCCCAGCATAGTCCATAGCACAGAGTGAGTCCTCAAAGCATATTTTGTAATTAATCAACTTCTCTCCCTGCCCCTGGTGTTTGTAGTGAGAGGAGAGTCATTTCATAACTGGTTTAACATTCTCTTCTGTCAGCTTCCTGGCACCTGCCAAATGGAAAGGTTCAAGGCATAAATGTCACCTTGCATAGAAAAAAATGCCACTTGCTGTCCAGACAGACTCTGTCTGTACAGCCCGTCAGAAAAACATGAAGCACTCATTGACTAAAGGTCACTTTTATCAGATATACCAACACGAACCTTTCTTTGCCAATCAGAATTCCTCTAACCCTCACAACTAATAAAAGAAACAAAAGCATAAAAGAGGATTTTCTTTTTTATTAGACAGGATATGAGGAGACCTCAACACTGTCAATATTCCTGCCTGTCACAGCACGCATGTATCACACCCAAGGGAGTGTGTGTGTGTGTGTGTACATGTGTGCGGGCACGTGTCTGTGCATTTGGGAGTTTGTGTATATGTGTGAGATTTTGTAGGCAATTCTGACTCAGGCATTCAAAGCATCTCTCTTGTTTGAACATAATTTTTGTTCCAAAAATGTTTCCATCTCATGTCACACCTAAGAACAAAGAAGTGAAGTGGGCAAGTGTGTTTGGTAAGCACTCTGTAAGCCTGCCATTGTCTGAAACCCACTCATCTATGTGCCGTCCCTATGCATGGCAGGGTTCTAGACTGACTCTGGTAGATGACAGTCCAGTTACTCACATGTAGTGAGGAAGCTGCGGTGACATATCAGGGCTGGGCATGGCTGCCAGCCTCACCAGCGCTGTGGGAATGTACCCTTTCTTTGGCCTGACTGCTCAGCTGGATAAGAACATGATGTTTCATGGCATCCATGTAGAAGGAGAGCAAAGGAGCACCCACACTCAAACCAGGCTTTGCTCTGAAGAGACCAAAGAGAGCCAAGCAGATGGTGGCTCAGCTGGCATCTGTGCCCAGACTAAGAGCTGCAGGCTGACGCAATCTTAGAACTTCGAGCATGTGGGCCACATGGTCCCCAAGGACTACTTTGCCTTTTCATTTCCAAATCAGATTATAAATAAATCAGATACAAGAGCCTAAGGGAGCCCAGCCTGACAGCAAAAGAACATGTGTTGTTCTCACACCGATTTTTCTGTGGTGAGCATCATTTATCCAATATTGTGATCGTAAGAGGAGAGTGGAAGGGCTGGAAGTGCAATAGAGGGACTCTCATTGCCTGGAGGCTTCTATCTGTTTCTTCATCACCCCTCACTTTCTCTTGCCTTGAAAGTGGAACTTTTTAAAGACATGGAGTCAGTGGTAGCTGAGGTCCTGGGCTGTGGAATTGGACATGGCTGGTTAGAATCCTAGGTCTGTCCTCCTAAAGGTGTGACTCTGTGCCCTAGTTTACTTACCTGTAAAAGGGGGTAATGCAGAAACCGAAAAGAGTTGTTGTGAGCACTAAATGTTTATGAAGTGCGTGTGTCTCTGAGATGACACTTGAAAGAAAAATCTGCAATTGGTGGCTGTTTTCAAGTCTCAAAGGTTTCCTTCTTCTCTGTTCCTTCCCACCAAGGGCTGCAAAGTGAAACCCTCCCCAGGACCCTAAAGTGTTAGAACCACAGGATCTTTAGACACGGAGATAATGGACTCAGACCCATTTTCCTTCTAAAGGATATAAACTCACTTCCCTGTACCAGGCCACATTCATCAAGGCTGCAGCCGAGCCTTCACAGGCCGCAGCCGAGTGTGGGCAGGATGGCCAGGCCCAGCATGCCTCCCTGTCCTCCCCACCACTCCTCTCCACAGCCAGGTAAGCCCAGACTCACGGCCAAGGACAGGCCCTTGCTTTGCCCAAGGGCCCAATCAAGAAAACAAAAATATTTAGGTGGAAAATAAAACGAGTCTTTATTTTTCTTTCAAAACAAAAATAATTTTATTGAGTCCCCTGGGTCAGGCACTGGGTGTCCTTGCACCCCAGCCTTCCAGGGCTGCTCAGTATGCTGAGAGCCTGGCCTCTGAGGCAGCCTCCCCTCAGCCACCTGCCCCACCTGACTTGGTGGATGGCTGAGGGTCCCTGAGCCTTGGCTTCCTCATCTGAAACGAGGGCAATTGTAATGGCACCTCCCACATATGGACGTGGTGAGGATTGACTCCACCCCTACTCAGAGTTCTTAGATCTTCACCCATCATGTAATAAATGATCAGGAAGTGTCAGGTGTTACAGTCATTCTTTTATTGAGGAAATCAGTGGATTGGCACCCCAGTGCAAACACAGGACGTATTTGAGAAGCAGGGTCCCAGAGTTGGCTTGGAGATCCCTTCTCCTGAAATCAGGCAGAAGCTACAGAGCCTGAGGGCCACAGGTTATCTCTTGCTGGCCTGAGCATTTATCCCTTTCATAAATAACCCTCTGTCTTCCCCACAGGCCCTGAACCTATTGGAATCCTTTAAACTTCTGCAGTCATAGTTTTTTCTTTTCTGCCTTCCAAGGAAGTTTGTACAAGAAATTATGGAGCCTGAGGGCTAGAGGGCAAGCAGCTCTGTTGAGGGAGCAAGAAGGTCAGAAAAGGGAACAGAAGTGGCCACAGATGGCTTTGGGCAAAGTGCCAAGTCAAGCTCTTATGCCCCTCCCACCCCACCCCCTTTTTGCCCTAATTCTCCCCCTGCTTGTACTTGAGCCAGAATGATGATTTTACAGCCCAAAGAATGAATCCAGGGCCAGCAGGGACTAACCCTTCACCTGTATTAGTTTCCTTTTGCTGCTGTAACAAACCACCATAAGCTGATGCTGGCAGGAAGTAGACAGCACACCTAAAGGATTAGTCTAGATGATATTAAGAAAGAGAGTGGAGGCCTGAAGGAACAGGGGGTGAGACTCATAACCAGAACTTCCGTGGCCTCCCTCACCAGTTCAGGATGTCCTGTGACCTGTTCTGAGTCATGTATGGCTGAGGGTTGAGGGGCAGTTGACCTAAGAATATCCCCTGAGCAGTGGGGCAGAGGTACTGGGGGTTAGAACTTCAACATAGTATTTCAAAGGGGACCTTGAATTCAGCTCATAACAGTCTTTAATTTTAAAAGTTTAAATCAGCAAATGTATGAATAAACATTCGAAGAGTAAAAAGGTCATGATATCAGAAGCCCACAAGCCAAGGAAATGGTAACAATATGACTAGAAGGTTCTGCAGGGCCAGTCAGGTCATGCTAAGAAATTTGATTTTTTTTCAAAATGTAGTGAAAAGCTATGGAAGGGTTTAAAGTAAGAGAGTGACATGGGCTACTGTGAACCGGAAATAGCAGTCCTTAGAATAACCGAAACTGCAAGAGGTCATTATCAGCAGGCCCATTAAAGGAGGGGCAGACTCATTAAAGACACTTCTATGGGTATACTTAAGAAAGAAGGAAAATTATCTGATATAATGTCTAAGATTCAAGAAAGATTTCTGAACTAAGAAAATGGTACGTTATGGGTAAACTTAAACTCCATTAACTACATAAAATGATAATAGTAATGTAAAATCTGGGGGATAAATATCATATAGGACTGAAATACTGTTCACTATGGAAGAGGAGAAATCAAAGATTTTAGGTCTTTGAATTGTTCCAGAAGAGGGAAAAAGTAAAGGGGACAATTACAGTCAATCCAAAGATAAATTTAAAAATTAGGGGAAGGGGTGACATGGAGAAGACACAGAGAAAATTTTTAAAAATTACAAAATAAACCCAAATGTATCAGTAATTGAAATCAATGTAAATTAAACTAACTAAGAAAATGGCTGCACTTCTGGATTTTACAATTATTTTAAAAAGAGATATCTGAAAAATATGGACATGCTAATGTAAAAGGATGGGAAAAGATAAAACAGGCATATCTTGAGGGGGAGTTGTGACAAACCTATAACACGTCAGTTAAAATATACTTAATTTTCTATTATCATTTTTAAATTTTTATTGGTGAATAGTTGGTTTACAATGTTATTTCTGTTGCACAGCAAAGTGAATCAGTTATACACATACATATATCCACTCTTGAAAATTTTAGATTCTTTTCCCATATAGGTCATTACAGAGTATTGAATAGAGTTCCCTGTGCTATAAAATAGGTCCTTATTAGTTATCTCTTTTCCATATAGTAGTGTGTATATGCCAATCCCAATCTCCCAATGTATCCCTCCCCTCCTCCCCGCTTCCCCCCACCCCCGCCCTGGCAACTGTAAAAATAGACTTTAAAACAAAAAAAGCATTGCTAGAGATCACGAAAGTTACTAGGTCATTTTTTTAAAAGTTCAGTTCACCAGAAAGATATAATAAATCTAAACCCCACATGTCTCAAAACATAACTTCAAAATACTTCAAAAAGATACTCAGAGGACCACAGTAGAAGTAGACAAACCCACCCACTGTCTTTAATAACACTCTCTCAAGCAGACAGAAAATCCGTAAGACTCTATTGTTTGCATTGCCCCATGGAGCAGCCACCAAGGCTCATGTAGCTATTTAAATTAAAATTTTTTTAATTAAAAATGCAGCTCCTTAGTCATGCTCGCCACATTTTAAGTGTCAATAACCGCATGTGGTTAGTGGTTATTGTATTTAATACCACAGATATAGAATGTTTCATCACGGCAGAAAGTTTTTTTAGACAACTCTGCTGCAGACAACTTGAACACAATTAACAGGCTCGATATAATTGATATATGTTGAACATCCCACTAAGAAAAAACTCATCCAGTCCTATGGAACATTTATGAAAAATTACCATGTTCTAGGGCTTAAAGCAAATGTCAACAAATATTTAGAAATTGATAAAAAATAGATATTTAAAAACAAACAAACAAGTACATAGGCTTAGACATTTTAAAATACACTTCTGAATAATCTAGGGTGAAAAAAATCACAATGAAATTTAGTAAATACTTAGATTGAATGATGGGCTTCCTTGGCGGCTCAGCAGTAAAGAATCCACCTGCAATGCAGAAGATGTGGGTTTGATCCCTGGGTTGGGACGAGCCTCTGGAGAAGGAAATTGCAACCCACTCCAGTATTCTTTCTGGGAAAACCCCATGGTCAGAGGTGCATAGTGGGCTATAGTCCACGGGGTCACAAAGAGTCAGACACAACTTAGTAAATAAGAACAACAGATTGAATGAGGATGGAAAAAAAATAGTGGTAATAAAAGCTAAAGTGTAGTTATAAAAAATTTTTATTGGATTATATTTGATTTACAATGTTGTGTTAGTTTCAGGTGATTCAGTTATGTATATACATACATTCATTCTTTTTCATCTTCTTTTCTCATATAGGTTATCACAGAATTTGAGTAGAGTTTCTTATGGCTATACAGTAGGTCCTTGTTGGTTATCTATCTTTAATATAGTAGTGGTGGTTGGTGGTTTAGTCACTAAGTCGTGTCCAACTCTTGTGACGCCATGGACTGTAACCTGCCAGGCTCCTCTGTCCATGGGATTTTCCAGGCAAGAATACTGGAGTGGGTTGCAATTTCCTTCTCCACTATATAGTAGTATGTGTATGTTAATCCCAAACTTCTGATTTGTCCCTGCACCTCCCCATGCTTCCCCTTTGGTTTTCAATACCTATAAGTCTTATTTGTTTTGTAAATAAGTTTATTAGTATCTTTTTTAAAAATTAGATTCCACATATGAGTGATATCATATGGTATTTATCTTTGTCTTTGGTGTGATCATCTCTAGGTGTATCCATTTTGCTACAAATGGCATTATTTTGTTCTTTTGTGACTCAGTAAATATTCCATTATATGTATGTACCACATCTTTATCCATTCCTCTATTGATGGACATTTAGGTAACTTCCATGTCTCGGTTACTGTAAATAGTACTGCAGTGAACATTGGGGTGCATGTGTCTTTTTGAAGTATGGTTTTCTTCAGATATATATGCCTGGGAGTGAGATTGTTGCATCATATGGTAGTTCTGTTTTTTAAGGAATCTCCATACTGTTCTCTATAGTGGTTGTACCAGTTTACATTCCCACAAGCAGTGTAGGAGGGTCCCTTTTTCTCCACACCCTCTTCAGCACTTACTGTTTATAGATTTTTTGATGATGGAAATTTTGACTCGTGTAAGGTTACACCTCATAGTTTTTATTTGCATTTCTAGTGGTAATTAGTGATGCTGAATTTCATATGCTTTTCGGTCATCTGTATATCTTCTTTGGAGAAATGTCTATTTAGATCTCCCCATTTTTTGATTGGGTTGTTTGTTTTTTTGACTTAGAACTGCATGAGCTATTTGTATCTTTTGGTGATTAATCCCTTGTCAGTCACTTTGTTTCCAAATATTTTTGCCCATTCTGTGGGGACAGGCCAGGCATGCTGCTCAGCATTTTTGAATACACAGGACAGCCCCCAACAACAAAGAATTAGCTATTCAAAATATTGATAGTGCTGCCATTGACAAACTCTACTTTAGATGCTTATGTTACAAAAGAAGGGAGGCTGAAAATTGAGTTGAACATTTACACCTTTAGAAGATGGGTAAATAGATAATAAATAAAGTCAAAGAGAATAGACAAAAGGAAAAACTAAATGTATGACAAGAAACTAATGAAAGAGAAAATTAAATAAAATACAAAGAATCAACAAAGCCAGGAGTTGGCTATTTGAAGAGACTATCAATAAAATTGATAGATTCAAGCAAGACTAATCAAAAAAAAAAAAAAAGACACAACTATTGCTAGGAATACACTAGTGACATAACTACAATTGTAGCAGATATTAAAAAGATGAAATTTTCCTGAGTAACTTTATGGAAAATTTTGAAAAATTGGATAAAATGGATAAATTCTTAGAAAAATACAACTTTTGAAAACTAACTTTAAAAAAAGAAACCCAAATGGTCTCTTTTAATCATTGAAGAAATTGAATAGTTTCAAGTCTTTCTATAATAAAACACTAGTCCTGATAGACAAAAGCAAGTTTTTTCCAAGTATTCAGGGAACAAATAATTCCAAACTTACACAAATTATTTTTTATATTACTTATTCTTTTATTGAAGTACAGTTGATGTATAATATTGTGTAAATTACAGGTGTATAATATAGTGATTCACAATTTTAAAGGTTATACTCCATTAATAGTTATTATAAAATATTAGCTATAGTTTATTTTATACATAATAGTTTCTAACTTTTACTTCCCTACCCCAATACTGCCCATCCCATCTTCCCTCTCCCCACTGGTAACCGCTATTTTGTTCTCTATATCTGTGACTCTGTTTCTTTTTTGTTATATTCACTAGTTTGTTGTATTTTTTAGATTCCTCAAATATGATATCATATAGTATTTGTCTTTCTCTGTGTGACTTATTTCAGTTAGCATAATGTTGTTATCCATCCATGTTGTTGGAAATGGCAAAATTTCCTTCTTTTATGGCTGAGAAGTATTATATATATGTGTGTGTGTATACATATACATATATATATATATACACACACACACACACACCACATCTTTATCCATTGATTTGTTGATGGACACTTAGGTTGCTTCTGTATCTTGGCAATTGTAAATAATGATGCTGTGAACACTGAGGTACATGTATCTTTTCAAATTCATGTTTTTGTTTAATTCCAATATATACCTAGGAGTGGAATTGGCAGGTCATAAAGATAGTTCTGTTTTTAGTTTCTTGAGAAACCTCCATACTGTTTTTCACAATGGCTGCATTAACTTATGTTTCCATCAGCAGTATTTGAGGATTCCCTTTTCTTCACATCCTTTCCAGCATTTGTTATTTGTGTTCCTTTTTATAACTCTTTTGATAGGTGTGCAGTGATAGCTCATTATAGTTTCAAAAATTTGCATTTCTCTGATAATTAATGATGTTGAACATCTCTTCATGTGCCTGTTGGACATCTGTGTGTCCTCTTTGGAAAAATGTCTATTCAGGTATTCTGCCCATTTTTAAGTCAAGTTGTTTGTTTTTCTGATGTTGAGTTGTATGAGCTGTTTATATATTTTGGGTATTAACTGCTTATTGGTGATATCATTTGCAAGTATTTTTCTTCCATTTAGTACGTCTTTTCATTTTGTTGATGGTTTCCTTTGCTTACACAACTCACAAACTTACATAACACTTGAGAAATAAAAGAGAAAGTATTACTTAAGTCATTTTTTGAAACTAAACTAGCCAACACCAATTAAGCCAGATCGGAGACATAAATATTTCATGTTATTATCACTCATTAATTTAAAAATGTGAATGCAGAGTATCCACCAAAATGTTAGCAAACTGAACCCAGGAAAGGATAAAAAGATGGAATATCATGACCAAGTTGGGCTTATTCCAGGAATGCAAGGTTGATTCAAGATATGAAAAATCTCAACATTCATCACTTTACTATTTTAAAGAAATATGGTCCTTTCAATAGATTAAGGAAAAACCATTTAATAAAGCTAAACAACTGTCCATGGGAAAATTCCTCAACTCAATCAAGGAGAACTTGAAAAACAATAATATGTTAAAATTATTTCCTTTAATATCACAAAAAAGACAAAGTTGCATTTCTATTCAGTAATTTACTAAAGAGCCTGGCCAGTGCAAGAAGATACAAAAATCAATAAAAGGGGCTAGATTTGGAAAGAAAGAAATGAAACTGCCATGTTATGATTACTTATATAAAAACTCAAAATAATCCATAGCAGATTATTAGAATTAGGAAAAGAATTTAGTGAGGATGATGGATGGGTATGAGTTATAAAAGCCAAATGCATTTCTGTGTACCAGCAGCAAATAAAAAAGAGAATGCAAATTTTTAAATGTAGGGGAATAAATTTAACAAAAATTGCAAATATCTCTGTGTATAAAATAATTTTATTAAAACTCATTTTAAAAGATGTAAATGCAAGGTGAGACATACTATGATCTTTAAAAGACTCAATTTGTTAAAGATGTTATATTTCTCCCCAAAATTATAGTTTCAATACACTTATAATCAAAATCCCAACAGGTTGATTCTAAAATATTAATATATATGCAAGAGCAAAGGGACAAGACTAGTCAAGTCCCTCCAAAGTGGGAAGTCTTTATCTATTGGATAACACATTAGTATGAAAATATAGTGATTTTAATAGTGTGGTATTGGTGCACAGATAGGCAAATGGACTAAAGAACAGAATAGAGTCCAGAAACAGACCCATACATGTATGGAAACATAACTAAGTTGAAATCATAAAACAAAGGAGAAGGAATGATATATTCAGTGAATGATCTAGGGACAATCCACTGTCTATGGAGGGAAAAAAGCCTAAATGCATCCCTAAACTCATACTATACAAAAAATTAATTCCATATGGGCTAAAGATATAAAAGTCCAAGCTTTAAATATGAAAAAAATGTGAGAAGATGCCTTGATGACCTCTGAATAAAGGGGAATTTCTTTTTTTTTTAATTTCAGGTTTTTTATTTATTTATTTTTTTACTTTACAATATTATATTGGTTTTGCCATACATTGACATGAATCTGCCATGGGTGTCCATGTATTCCCCATCCTGAACCCCCCTCCCACCTCCCTCGCCATCCCCTCCCTCTGGGTCATCCCAGTGCACCAGCCCCAGGCACCCTGTATCACGCATTGAACCTGGACTGGCGATTCATTTCACATATGATAATATACATGTTTCAATGCCATTCTTCCATATCATCCCACCCTCACCCTCTCCCACAGAGTCCAAAAGACTGTTCAACACATCTGTGTCTCTCTTGCTGTCTTGCATACAGGGATATCGTGACCATCTTTCTAAATCCCATATATATGCGTTAGTATACTGTATTGGTATTTTTCTTTCTGGCTTACTTCACTCTGTATAATAGGCTCCAGTGTCATCCACCTCATTAGAACTGATTCAAATGTATTCTTTTTAATGGCTGAGTAATAGTCCATTATGTATATGTACCACAGCTTTCTTATCCATTTCTCTGCTGATGGACATCTGGGTTGCTTCCATGTCCTGGCTATTATAAACAGTGCTGTGATGAACATTGGGGTACATGTGTCTCTTTTAATTCCTCGGGGTGTATGCCCAGAAGTGGGATTGCTGGGTCATATGGCAATTCTATTTCCAGTTTTTTAAGAAATCTCCACACTGTTCTCCATAGTGGCTGTACTAGTTTGCATTCCCACCAACAGTGTAAGGGTTCCCTTTTCTCCACACCCTCTCCAGTATTTATTGCTTATAGATTTTTGGATAGCAGCCTTCCTGACTGGCGTGAAATGGTACCTCACTGTGGTTTTGATTTGCATTTCTCTGATAATGAGTGATGTTGAGCATCTTTTCATGTGTTTGTTAGCCATCTGTATGTCTTCTTTGGAAAAATGTCTGTTTAGTTCTTTGGCCCATTTTTTGATTGGGTCATTTATTTTTCTGGAATTGAGCTGCAGGAGTTGCTTGTATATTTTTGAGATTAATCCTTTGTCTGTTGCTTCATTTGCGATTATTTTCTCCCAATCTGAGGGCTGTCTTTTCACCTTGCTTATAGTTTCCTTTATTGTGCAGAAGCTTTTAATTTTAATTAGGTCCCATTTGTTTATTTTTGCTTTTATCTCCAATATTCTGAGAGGTGGGTCATAGAGGATCCTGCTGTGTTTTATGTTGGAGAGTGTTTTGCCTATGTTTTCCTCTAGCAGTTTTATAGTTTCTGGTCTTATGTTTAGATCTTTAATCCATTTTGAGTTTATTTTTGTGTATGGTGTTAGAAAGTGTTCTAGTTTCATTCTTTTACAAGTGGTTGACCAGTTTTCCCAGCACCACTTGTTAAAGAGATTGTCTTTTCTCCATTGTATATCTTGCCTCCTTTGTCAAAGATAAGGTGTCCATTGGTGTGTGGATTTATCTCTGAGCTTTCTATTTTGTTCCATTGATCTATATTTCTGTCTTTGTGCCAGTACCGTACTGCCTTGATGACTGTGGCTTTGTAGTATAGTCTGAAGTCAGGCAGGTTGATTCCTCCAGTTCCATTCTTCTTTCTCAAGATTATTTTGGCTATTTGAGGTTTTTTGTATTTCCATACAAATTGTGAAATTATTTCTAGTTCCGTGAAAAATACCGTTGGTAGCTTGATAGGGATTGCATTGAGTCTATAGATTGCTTTGGGTAGTATACTCATTTTCACTATATTGATTCTTCCAATCCATGAACAAGGTATATTTCTCCATCTATTTGTGTCCTCTTTGATTTCTTTCACCACTGTTTAATAGTTTTCTATATATAGGTCTTTTGTTTCTTTAGGTAGATTTATTCCTAAGTATTTTATTCTTTTTGTTGCAATGGTGAATGGAATTGTTTCCTTAATGTCTCTTTGTTTTCTCATTGTTAATGTATAGGAATGCAAGGGATTTCTGTGTGTTGATTTTATATCCTGCAACTTTACTATATTCATTGATTAGCTCTAGTAATTTTCTGGTAGAGTCTTTAGGGTTTTCTATGTAGAGGATCATGTCATCTGCAAACAGAGTAAAGGGGAATTTCTTAAAGAAGATAACAAAAAGCACAGAACCTTAAAGAAACTTTTCATAGTTTCTGCCTTAAATTTGAGAACTTTTATTCCTTTTTACACCATAAAAGAATGAAAGACAAGTTACAAACTGAAAAAAGTTTCAGCATACACATTAACTTCAAATTATTAGAGTACATAATACATGAAGCATGCCTTTGAAGGAAAAAACATGTTATTCAATTTTAAAAGGGAGGAAATGAACAGTTATTTCACAGAAGAGATCTGAATGGCCAGTAAGCGTATCAAAAGATGTTCCATCTTATTAGTAATCTTGAAAATGGAAATTAAAACAACAGCTGGGCACCATTGCACACCCACCATATTAAATGCAATACGGCCATATTGAATGTTGTTGAGGGTGTGGAGGTTAGAAGCACATGCAGTGATAACAGGCATGTAAACCAACACAGTTACTTTGGAAAGCAACGTGTCACTCACTGATCATTGATCCTGAACATTCCCAAGACTATGCCTGTCTGGTTCTATACCATCTTTCTTTTGTTCTGCTTCTGTCCTCAGCCCAGTTGGTCAGTATGTGCCATCAGTTTTTCCTCAAAAGTGTTTCCTGGATTGGTCCTTTCTTTTAGCTCCTAGCTACCCTATTACTTAGGCATCCCTCCTTCCAGGTTCCCACCACACTGCTAGACAGCTTGCTTCCCTCTAGCCCACACCACATACTGCTTTTCTTCAGGCTACCGCTTTCATCATCTCATTTCCTTCTCCTGACATCTGTTGCTTTTCAAGGCCAGACTTTCCATCTGTGCTTCTCTCCTTCAGTAATCTCTCTCTTACCAGAGAGAGATTTTTGCCCTCTAGCTTTTTGCCCTCAGCACAAGTGCTCCACATCTTGAAAAGCCCTCCTCTTAATCCTCTTGTGTCAACCACCATCTCTGTATGAGGAGACAGAAGAAAACAGTACACTAGTAACCCCTTTCACTCCATGATTCTATTTAAGCTGGCTTTTGGCCCCTCACTTAACTGAAATTGCCTCTCTAGAAGGTCAGTAATGATTTCAAACCCAGTTGAAGCCCTTTCTTTCTCCACAATGTTCCTTGACATTCAGTCATTTTATTGTGAAGTTACATCATGTAGGCAAAAGCATGTATAACACATGCACATAGCTTAAGAATAATAATGAATTCAACACCTACATCTTATCACCCTCATCATAAATATAACACTATTGGTAAATCTGAAGCTCCTGATGAAAGAGAACAATGTGAGGTCAGCCCCTAACCGTCCTGCTTATCCTCCATGCTTATGCCCCTGGAAGCCCCCCTCCCCAGGCCTCCCATAGCCCATTTATCTAGAATCTTCTCTCCTGCTATGATGGGCCAGCTAAAAACGGGATCACATTTGCCTCTGGGACTAATGGGAGGGTTTCACACCATGTTTCAAGTCTGAGCTTCCAGAAATAAGTTCCTGCCTTTGTAGTCAGCCTGCAAGTGACTCCAGTCCAAGAAATGGGCAACTTTTCACTCTCTTCATATTTAACTTAAAAGTGATCACTATGTGAGGAGTCATGCAGTCTGCTTCTGTTGCAGTTTCATTTAGTCCAATTTCCTGAGATACGTTACCCCCTAGAGAAATGAACTGGGCTGCCTTTTCAATTCTGAGTGTTTTAAAACTTCTAGTACTGTTTTTATGTTATTATAGAAGAATTTTAGTTACCTTGTTTTAGATTCATTCCTTTTAAGGCATCTTCTCAATGTCTCAAATTCAGTGGAGGGCATCAGGCTTTTAGATATTCAGTGTGAACTAAGCTGGCTTCTAAAGGAATCAGTGGAAAGTTATAGGTGCACATCTGAACCTGAGTTAGGATGACATCTGCTTGCTTCATATGGTGATCTGATTTATCCACATGTTTGTATTAATTAAGATTTCACAACTCCCCCAAAGCTAGCTATATCTACTAAGGGCCAGACATTAAAGAAATTGACAATTTTTAAACGTCTGGTCCTTAGTAGATATAGCTAGCTTTGGGGGAGTTGTGAAATCTTAATTAATACAAACATGTGGATAAATCAGATCACAGGGAACTCTGCTCAGTGTTATATGGCAGCCTGGATGGGAGGGGAGTTTAGGGGAGAAGGGATACATGTATATGTATGGTCAAGTCGCTTTATTGTTCACCTGAAACTATCACAATGTTGTTAATTGGCTATACCCCAATACAAAATAAAAAACTTAAAAATTAAAAAAAAAAAGAAATTGACTTTAAAAGCTATCCTGTTTTGGAAATATTTCTGAAGAGCTTTGACGCTAATTATAAGGGAGATTTCACAGCTCACCTATTTGGCAGCCTTCCTAAGAGCATGTAGCAGTGGAGACACCTTCTGGAGCTTTTATAGAAGTGGTCATTTATCATGGAAATCCCTCTGGAGAGCGTCAAAGTAGACTCTGGGCACACCCCTCCACTCTTACCTTCCAGCTAAACTGTAGGAAGTCCCTTCAGGGGCAAGGTCAACTGTGTCTTGCTTTCCATATTTAGATACAATCAGAATGGGTCCCTTCTCTTCCAGGGAAAGCTTCTAGACAATGCACTATATGTTCCTTATTTTGTAGATTCCAATTACTTTTACAATGAAGAAAAAAAATGCCTACTTTATGAGTCACTGACTTGGGCATGGCCTGGCATGAAGTAACCAAGGAGGAGCCTTCTGTTGTCCAGTAAAGCTTTGAAGAGCATCGGCTTTGGAGCCAGGCTGATTTAGCTCAGCCACTGACTTACTCTCTGAGTTTTGTCATCTGAAGACTGAAGACCATCATCATCCCTACCTCATCAACCTGTTGTGAGGATTTAATTAGGCAGTCCTTGAAAAGAAAGTGAAAGTATTAGTCATTCAGTCATGTCCAACTAATTGCGATCCCATGGACTGTAGCCCACCAAGCTTCTCTGTCCATGGACTTTTCCAGGCAAGAATTCTGGAGTGGATAGCCATTCCCTTCTCCAGGAGTTCTTCCCAATCCAGGGATCAAACCCAAATCTCCTGCATTGCAGGAAGATTCTTTATCATCTGAGCCACCTGAGTCAGGAAGATTCCCTGGAGAAGGGAATGGCTACCCACTCTGGTATTCTTGACTGGAGAATTCCATGGACAGAGGAGTCTGGTGGGCTTAAGTTCATGGGGTTCCAAACAATCAGACACAACTGAGCAACTAAAACATAGGCAGTCCTTAGTAAGTGCTTAATATAATAGTTGAGAGAGAGTAAGAGATGCTAATTGTTGGCTACAATTACTTTATTTGGGCCTGTCTTAATCCATTCAGGCTGCTAAAACAACTACCATAGACTGAGTGGCTTAAACAACAGACATTTATTTCTTACAGTTTTGGGTAGGGAAGTTGCTCTTAAAGAACCATGGGTGATTCGGTGGATAGCTGTAGGGAGATCCGTTGTTCTGGAAGCAGCAGCTCCTTTTGAGAACCTTTAAAAACACAGTATGAGAAACTTGAGTCTCAGCTGTTCCGTTGTCTCTCACCAACTTCTACCTTAGAACAGGTAGGCCAGTTGGAAGCATTCTGGGACATAATAAAGGGCTCAGGCAGGCTGCTTTCCATGTGAGAAAGTGTGTAGGTGCCAGATGGTAGCAGATGATGGTGATGACAGGGCTGTTGACAGTGATGGAGACGAGAGAGTCAATGAGTTGGGAGTCAGGGCTGGTCACAGTGGAGGTACGCGTGACAGGTGAGGGGGGATAGCAGCCACAGCGACAGGAGAGGTGCTCGTCCTCCTGCCGCTTGATTTTTAGTGTTTTCACTTTCCTTTTCCTCTTGGTATTGGGCGGGGAAAGTTGCCAAATGTAAGAGGAACACAGGTGATTGTAGTGTGGCCCCTCAGGTCTCCTCCACTGTTCTATTTCCATCCCCTCTATCTAGCCAGCCACTCAGCCTTGCTCATGGACAGGCTGGGGAGGCAGCAGCAGTGGAGCTGGACCTTGGGCTGTGGTCTGTCAGGATGAGCTCCTCACCCCAAGGCCATGGTCCTGCCATCCCACCTCCTAATCTGCACAGGGGCGTCCTGCTCCGTCTCCATCTCCATCTCCACCTCCTTGACCAAGACCGCCATTATCTTTTGTCTGAATGTCTATCACTGTTTTCTGTGTGGGCTTCCTGATTCTTACTTTGTTAAAAAAATAATAATAATATAAAAACAGAAAACATCCCATTGGGTTATATTTTCCATCACTGTACATGGCATGGTTCACAGGTTTGGTCATGCTAAGGCTGTCCCCTTCAAATCCCTGCCCCTTTCTACAGCCCAAATGAACTTACTGATCATTTCACTTCCCCATTTAAAACGTTTTGGAAGACTCCCCATTTTCCTGAGGATAAAGTCAGCTCCTTAGTGAGACTTACAAGGCCCTTCAGGGTCAGGCCTTCTGCTCCCTGCCCTCCCCTAATTATGAAAACAAAATGAGAAAATGACCCACAGCAGCCACTGGTGTCCCATCAGTGCTCCTAGCGTGGTTTGGAGGTCCAGCTGGTGTTCCAACAATTCAAGGTTATGAATGTGTGCTGTTCAACAAGACTGATTTCGCTGTCGAGGTATTTTCTCCTACAATTATACCTCCTATTTCCATTGCTTGAATTTATAATCTGTGCTACATTAAGCAAACCACACATCTTTACTTGTTAGATCTTATCAGGTGGTTTTTTTACATTCCCATTCTTCCTCTCAGCTATCTGACCTACGCGTCTCTCAATTTCTTAAACCACCCTCTCTCTTTCCCTCCTTCCTGCCCTTCCTCCAACACTGCACCTCGCAAACTGCCCTAGATTAGATAGCACCCCCACTCCAATTCCTGCTGCTAAAGGGAGCAGATTATAATCATCACTTTAAATCACGTTAAAAGTAGGCAAATTTCAGAGCCTCTGTGAGCACAAACACAAAGCCTCAGCCACGTTTCCATATTTATTGCCCGGCTTTGTGGTCTCATACTTGCTGATCTTTCCACATTGGGAAGCAAATGACAGACGAAACAGATGGGACTTGCTCAGCACCTTCCCCATCGGCACTCGGCACTCACTCTGCCACATGAGCGGGAGAGGTGGACTGCAGACATGCACAAGGGGAAGACAGCCTGCCTTAGCCCTTCATCGGGACCCAGAAGGCAGATTCCCACTGCCCACCCAGGCTGAGGTGGGACACAGCTGCATAGCTGAGACTGTTAGGGATGAAAAACATAACCTCCTAGGCAGCTCAGAGAGGGTGAGGCAGCTCCCACTGAGCCAGGGCAGTGCTCCAGAGAAAGGTGTAACCAGCACCCACAGCACCCAGGGGTGGGTGCGTCGTCCTAGTGCACCTAGCCTGTGCACCATCAGCCTCTGCTGCTGTCAGTAATTTCAAAAAATATTAAACATGAGCCAAATAAAGCATACCTGCAGGACCTTTTTATCCAGTCAGTGGCCATTTTCACCCTCTTATATGGACGCTCCCAGAATCCAAGTTTCGATGAATCAGCAAATTAAAAGTCACTGTCTACTGCAAGGGTACCCCTCTTTTTCAAGACCTTGTCTGCACCGCAGAGACTTCAGTGGCTGTGCAACGTACACCATTCCATCTCCAAATGTGGTCTAAACCACAATACACAGCATTACCTGGAACACCAGCCTGTTCTTTGGGTTTTTGTTTTGATGGAACACTGCATCCGGTGAAGGCAGACCGGGAAAGAAGAGTGGTGGACTTCTTTTAATTTGTAACACAAAAGATTGCATCGATCGTAATTTACCCATGAATTGAAAATAAAACATGAAAAAAGAAATTGCTGAGTCCAAACCAATGTGGCTGACGGACAGTGTGTCTGACATTGACACAGCCCTGTCACAGCTGACGGGAGGGTTTCTTTGCTGGCTCCTTCAGCAATCCTGACTTGGGCAGCTCTGCAACTGGAGCAGTATTGATTTTCCTTGTTTGCCATGAATTCTCTTTTAAAAATAACTGAATCTAATCCTGTTTGGGTCAGCATAACAGGAAAGTAATCATCTGTTCCTGAGAGCAAAATGAAATTTGATCCAAAAAACTCTCCCAACATTCTATATCAATTCTTTGAAGCAGGTTTTCCATTTTAATGATAAGTTAAAGCCTTCATTATGATGAAGCTTTCTTTGTCTGCTGTCTGTTAGCAGTGGGGCAGCTTTACCAGTCTCCTTTGTTTCCAAAAGACCTCTTGCTTCCCCAATATCTAGGTAGCATTGTCAGCTGAGGTGTTGTTTTCCCTCAGGTCTGCAGATACTCTACAGCTTTGTATTTTTACTTTTCAGATATTCCCATATGCTTTTTTTCCCCATCCAAACCACATCCTAGGTGGGGTGCAAATTTTGAATAAGAGTGCTGTTATGTGGGGCAGGGACCTGCAGAGTCTCCCCAGAAAGTCTGCTGCCCTGGGGTGATTTAATAAATGCTCCGAATCACCCTCTGCTGGTCTTCACTGTCCTGAGCTGGTTAGGCTGAGTGACGGCCCCACATTAATTATCAGCTCCAGCCCTTCACTGTCCTCTGGCTTTTCCTACCCATGATGGGTCCTAAATTTGGCTCTACATTAGAATCAACCTGGGAAGACATTAAACATCTAACTCCTGGGCCCTACTGAGACCTGAAGAATCAGAATTTATCCAAGGATGAGGTTCTGGAGTCTAATGAGCCTCCCAGCATCCAGTCCCTCTGTCCTTTGCCTAGAATGGTATGATTTCAGTCCAAGATAATGTCAGCCAGAGACACCTGACCTGAAATGAGCCAAATGGAAGCTTGTGGAAGATGAAAAGAGCTTTTCCATGCTCTTATAAGGCCATCCTGGGTGAGGATGGAGGTGGAGGTGCAGAAGAGCTAAATTACCCTGCATGCTGCCTACCTGTTCTTGTTCAACCATCCTTCCATCCATCCATCCATCCAGTCAGACCTGTATTGAGCTCATGCCCTGTGTCTAAGACCCTGGGCTTTGTGAGTGGTGAAGAGGAAAGACTTTGAACCCTGCCTTCCAAGAGCTTACAGTGCTTGGGTGGTGCTAGCCCAGTGTTTCCCCAAGAGGAAACCGAACTGGTCTCTCTTCTTGAAAAGAGCAAGCGGGAGTCAACTCAAGTCTTCACCAGACAAGAAAGTAATGACATTAATTTTTCCCATCATGCTGATTTTTCTAAATGTGGTAGATAAAACTAGTTTTTAATTTACTGTAATGATACAAGGTTTTCCTTGAAAATAAGCCTACTGATTAACACCACAATGTGCCTTCACTTCATACTCATTTGAATAGTTACAATTTAAAATACTGAATACCAAGTATGGGTGAAGACATGGGCCAACCAGAACTCTCATCACTGGGGGTGGTAGTGTAAAGTGGTGTAAAGTCACTTTGGGAAATGGGCACTTGCCTATAATTTTAAACATATATATACCATACAACCCAGCAGTTCCCTTTCTTGGAATTTACCTGAGAGGAATGAAAACATAATGTCCACAGAAAGACAAGTACTCATTTCTTCTTAGCAACTTTATAGTATTAAAAGCTGGAAAAAGCCAAGGTGTCTTATCAACAAGATGATGGATAAACACTCTAGTCATCACACATACTGTGGAATACTGCTCAGTGATGAAAAAGAAGAGACTACTGCCCCTTGCTACAGTATGGATGATTCTCAAAACTACTATGCTGAGCAAAAAGAAGTCAGACACAGAAGAGTACATATTTAGGATTCCACTTACATGAAACTGTAGGCACAGCTTAATGTACAGTGGTAGAAAGCTGATGAGTGTTCATCTGGAGGCAGGGTTGGGGGTTGACTGGGCAGAGGCAGAAGGGAACTTCTTAAGATGATGAACATTTTAAGTGCTATGTACATTAATACAGTAGTGATTATACTGGGAAGGTGTGTGTGTGTGTGTGTGTGTATATATATATATATATGCAAAAATTCATCAAACTGTATGTTTAAAGTGAATGTTAGCTATACCTCAATAAAATGGATTTATTAAGTGATACTCAACAAGGCAGAAATCATGAAGTTGGAGGGTAGTGGAACATCTGAAGTTTAGGAAATGGCACTCAGGTGAAGTGGACAGCATCCTAAAAAATGTGCACGTGAAATGCTGTGAAACTTCAAAGGAAGATGGGAAGTGGTGGGAGCTTCATAAAATAAATAACATTTCTCCTGAACCTCTTGAGAAAAAGTAGACAGCACATGGGGTCAGAATGAATATCTAAGTGAAACTGGGTTGAAATTAATATCAGGGGCCTGAGATGGGAGAGGGGAGGTATCCTTAAAAAAGCCCCTACACCCTGGGAAAACAGTAAGAATGAGGGTGACCCCACCACTTTGGCCTTTATGAGGTCCTTTCTGTGAAAACTGAACATAAGACCTGGACATAGGCCTTTAGTACCAGCTGGTGCAGTCACCCGCTTTCCCCCTCGGCCCTTGGGGGCTCTGAGAACTTGAGTGGTGACAAAGCAAACTGGCCAGGCCAGGACCAGGGTGAGGCAGTCAAGCCACCCAGAGCAAGCATGATGGGAGGCGGGGTCCCACAAGGCCTAAGCCCTTACTAACAGGACCTGAGACACGCGCCTCACAACCTCACCCTGCTTTCTGCTAAGCTGGGAGCAGGAGCCCGAGTGACTCATTCCGAGCTGTGCCTGCGTGCCCCTGCAGGCCATGCACTGTGTTAGAGGTCGTGTTAGATACAAGTCCCCAGTGAGCTCACGGTCTAGCAGGAAGGAGGAGAACAGTGTGTGAGGGGAAGCCCGGGGGCCACGGGTTCTCAGAGGAAAGACACTTGACCCATATTGGAAGGGGCTGATCAGCAAACTTTTGCAGAACATGAAACCTCAGTTATGAAGTGAGGAAGATCAGTCCAAGAGAGGGGTGGGGCAGTCCTGTCTCGACCTACCTGGTCTAGGAGTTGGAGTTTGGCCTCCAAGAAAGAGCCCACCAGGCACTGACCTGCAACAGCTGACGTGACTGTGTTTCCCCGCCCACCCTCTGTTTTGTAGGTTTGCGACAAAGAAGCCCGACAGTGCCCCCTTGTCCCAGGAGGAGTCCACCCCAGTGACCTTGGCATCCGTCAGCTCGGCTGCAGTCCCAGCAATAGAGTCCCCCGAGATCGACCTAAGTGATTTTGTTAAGTAAGTGCCAACTCAAAGCCACAATGTGTTTCTTTAAATAGCATTCTTTTCTCTACACTGAATTATATTCTCAAACTCATTCTTCATATCCTTCATTTATTCTTCCAGCAGTGTAATGAGTTAGTCCCTTTGCTGGGCATCTGGGATCCAGAGTTAAAAATCATCTCTGCTCTCAGAGAGTGTAGCCTCCTGATTCCTGAGGGACTGAGCCCTTCCTGTCATGTTGCCTTCTCCATCTGCCCAAGGTCTGCAGCCAGGGTCAGGTCAAGTTTGTTTAGAAGGCAGAGAAGGATGTGACAATGGGCCAAACCTTGTAGTCTCATGATAAACATGTTCCAATAAATGATGAAGCTTAACATTGAGCACTTGGGGGGCACACCCAAATTGTCTGAAGGGTTGCGCGAGCTTTTGAGAACTTCTCTAAGTCAGATAAGGGCTTCATAGGCCAGGAAAGAAGGGTTGAGGCCTCTGGAAAATTGGCCAGTTTGATGCCTTAGACTTCATGTTTGGGGCAGGGAGTAACAGAGCACTGACCAGCTTGAGAAAAGTGTCTCTTGAGTGAGAACCTCACTTATTCTTTGGGGTGCAGCAGAGGAGAGAGGAAGACAGGGCCATCATGCAGCTGAAGACTGTGTTGTGATGGTGGCTGAATGAGTGATTCTCCACATTTCATTAAACTCCCTAGGACTATTATTGTGGATGAAGAAGTTGGATCTGAAGAAAGAGAAAACAAAAAAGCACAAGTGCCTGCCCTGGCCATCTCAGACGTATGGTTTCCTCTCTCTGGGTCGAGTGGGCTGTGAATCTTTTTCCGGGTCACTTTCCAACCAAACACCCACAGAACCATCACCTCAGTGACAACCCAGACACCTCAGCACATAGATTTTCTCTGTAACTAACGGAAAAGCCAGTTACCCTTGACTTTGGCCATCATGCATTCTTCCCAGCCCCTAGATAGAGGCTACAAAAGGAGAACTGTCTTACATGTTAAAAAAAAAAAAAAAAAAGAGCAAGAGAGTTTATGAATTAATACTCTTAAATTCTCCTTCTAGAATGATGGCCTAAGGAAATAATCAGGAATGATTATTACAATATACAATACAATATGTATATTGTATATACATAGATGTATATACAAAGGTGTATGTAAAAATAGCAAAAAAAGAATTGAGAAAATAAATTGCTTTGTGTCCATGATGATCTCCAATCTTTTAAAATAGGATTTGTCTCAATAGTGGCAGAGTGGGGGGAAGCAAGCATTTTCACACTTTGTAGGTAGGGGTGTGAATTAGCAGAGCCTTTTTGACAGGCAATTTCGCAGGTGTATCAAAATTTAATGGACAAGGAAATGGCAACCCACTCCAGTATTCTCACCTGGAAAATCCCACGGACAGAGAAGCCTGGCGGGATACAGTCCATGGGGTTGCAAAGAGTTGGACATCACTTAGCAACTGAGCACATCAAAATTTAAAATACACAGTTCCTCTACTACAGTACTATTCTACACATATACCTTTAGGTTTACATAATGACAGGTAACTATCCTTGTACATAGCAGCTTTATTGGAAAAAGGAAGAAAAATTGAAAACCGCTTAATTCTCCCAATGAGAGACTGGTTGAATATATTACATCTGCACAAGGCAATACTATGAAAGTCCTTTTTTAGAATATGAGAACTTTTTTCTTTTTACTGATTTGGAGTAATCCCTGATACATTAAGTAAAAATACTACATGTTCTGTTTTTTAAAATATTTTAAATTATGCCTGTAAAGAATATTTAGTCATATGGGAAGGTGTCAATCATGCTATAATGTTAACTGAAAAATCAGAATATAAATTTATTTGTATATGCTCACACTATGCACACACACATATATAAATCTGCAGAATAACCTAATGATTGATTTGTATTTTGACCTTTTAAGCTTTCTGTGTATTTTTAAGATGTCATAGAAAATTTAAGATGTCTAAGAATATAGAAAAATGAAAGCAAAAATTTTCAAAATCCCACCACTCATAGAAAAACTATAGCACTTAACCTCCCAGATATCTCTATTTGCATATGAAAATCTGAGTGAATTTATACACACTCACACTTGCAGGTGTGATACATAGGCATATGTAATATCACACAGATGAGATGAAATGGTTGCATGGCATCACCAACTCGATGGACATGAGTTTGAGCAGTCTCCGGGAGTTGGTGATGGACAGGGAAGCCTGGCGTGCTGCAGTCCGTGGGGTCTCAAAGAGTCGGACATGACTTGAGTTACTGAACTGAACTGAACTGAACATTACACAAATGGAACTGCTTTTTTACTCAGTAATGCACGTCATCCCTGGTCCATAAATGCACACTGCATCATCCTCCACAGATAGAGGTGCCACACACACTTCACTTAAAGCGACCCCCCTACCTGCCTAGTGATAGGCATTTAGTTTACTTCCAGAGTTTTGCTATTATAAATAACACTGCAGTAAACACCCTTGTACATACATCTTGGACACTTGCCCAGTTATCTCCGGGTGGGGCGTGGGGGGAGGGGCTGGTGAGGGGAAAAGTGCTATTTTTAAAATACATGCAACCTACTGCATTTTTCTGTCAGTGAAGGGGAGGAGCACATTGATAACAAATTATGAATGCTTACAAGTTTTTCCTTACACCTCAAATCCCTAGGGATTGAAAATGAACTCTGCTGAAACAGAAAGAATAGACGTGAACCAGAGCCACAGGGAGTTTCAGGAATCCCCATGGAGCTTTGAACGGGATGAAATGTTTTCCATTGGGGTAGAAGAAGTAAGTTAACACCTCATGGGCCCTAAAGTCATCTGATACTAACTGTTCTTACTGAGCACCTGCCCCCAAGTTAGAAATTGAAATTTTCCCAAGCACTATTACTGCCTTATCATCATATATTTTCAGAGTGCTGAGTTAGTCACCTTTCATAGAATCAAGCAAGGTAAAGTGAGGAGTCAGTCTGTAAGTTGGCTGAACTTTAGCCTACCCTTTGCAGACCCTCCTGTGGAATGACTTTCTCTGCAGGTGTTTGATATTTTGCCCCTCTATGGAGTGCTGCGGCCACACAGTAGCCACCAGATATCATTCACCTTCTATGGACACTGTGACATCATTGCCCAGGCTAAGGCTCTGTGCGAAGTGGAAGGAGGACCCACCTATGAGATCATACTAAGGGGAGAGGCCTCCCTGGTCAACTATTCCTTTGACACCAAGGATATTAACTATGGATTACAGGTATTGCCAGCCATGGGGAGGAAGTTTCTGGGTTTGCCTTCAATACTGGTCAAAGTCCTTGTGCCCTCATCGCTCCTGGAACCTGCAGTCTTCATAGTCTCACCACCACCCCTGTCCTTGATCCCTAATCTGCTTCCTAACCCTGATCATCCTCCTACTGCCAACCACGTGGCAGACATTTTCACTTGCTTTTCTTATTGTCTCCTCAAATTCTGCATGTTAGACCTTAAAATTTGGATCTTTATTCTCAATCCAAAAGCCCACCAGCTGCTTTATTTCTTTCAGTAGGACCACTCCTTTCTCAGCCCCTTGAGTTTATGACCTCTATGGAATTTTCCACTGCACCGTGTCCCTCACCTCCCCACATCCTTATACCCTCCAGGGTTTGTTCCTTCATCAAGCATAATTCTTCTGAGCTGGTTTTCCTTTCCCATCACCAACGCAGTTATCACACTCCAGGATCTCATCAAGCCATGCCTAAATTACTACTCAAACTATGATGTGTATATGAATCACCTGGAGTCCTTTTCAAGTGCAGATTCTGATTCAGTAGGTCCACGATGGAGCCTGAGACTCTGCATTTATAACAAGCTCCCAGGTGATGTCGATGCTGCTGGTCCACGGACCCATGGAGACAAGGGACTACAATGCATTCCTGGCTTCTACCTATAACCCATCTAAATATCACTGTCAGATAGATTTCCCCCAGATTACATTTTCATGCCATCAGTCCCTGAACAGTTAACCCCAGCGGCATTTGGAAAAGCAGCATAGAGAAGAAAACATTGCTTTGTGGTCAGAAGAACTGGGAGGTTATCTTACTTTTACTTCCTACTGACTGTGACTGTCACCAGCCTCTCAAAATCTCAGCGTCCCTCATCTATAAAATGGGAATGGGGTAGCAATTCCTATTTTACCAAGTGGTTATGGTTTCTCTAGTGTCTTGTCAGTACTGTGCCTGGATCAAAGAATGCATTCAATCATGAGTCATTCTGTGGATCAGAGCCAGGTTCCTCCACCTGAGTAAGGGTATCCTAAGTCCCTCTATTAACTGATACTCCCTACATATTGAACTTTGTTTCTCATGATTTCCCACTATAAACCATTTATTCATTTATAGTCAGACTGATTTACACACTAGCCCTAATGCACCCCAGCCCTTTCTGCCTCCATCTTCCCTGTTGTATTATCCCTTTCATCCTCCACTCTGCCAACTCCAAACTCACACATGCTGTGAGACCCAGCTCAGCTCCATCCCTCTGTTACCTTCCACCTGCACTATATTCTCTTGGCACTTAAGTATAGTCTTTGCCATAATATAATAATATAATGTGCTTTCCAAATCTTGCTTTGGAATAATTGTCAATTCTATGTCTGTACAGCTTCTCTTCCCAATTAGGATTAGTGTTATGTACTCAGATACTGTATCTCCTACCAAATTTTAATGGGGATTAGACTCCCCATTATATAGCCACTGCATGTATTATTACTGAATTGCATGTGTACATGTATAAGTTAAAGACTGTGCTGAAAATCAAATTCACCCAACACCTATTGACATGTTGACTAAATAGAATTCTCTTTCACTCCTTATCTCCAAGGCCTTCTGGGTGATTGGTTCTGGCTCAGCTCAGAGTACTTCCTTTGAAGCAGCTAGTTCTTGCCCTAGTTTATTCTAAGAGCCCCATAAGTGGCTTCAGTTTGTGATTATTGGACCTTTTGGATTGTGTTAGCAAAATCTCAAGAAAAAGAACATGTCTGGCCTATTTCTCCCATGTCTCTCTGTAAAAATAGAAACATTCACTCTAGAAAATTCTGAACTCAAATCTTATCCAAATCTTCTTAATGTAAAAAATCTCACTTTAAGATCCTCTAATATGAATTCCTTGTGGTGAAGAAAGAGGTCTAAGGAGGTTACCCACAGCTGTACTAAACTAAATTAGCTGTTAGAAGACCTAAGACTAGAACCAGACTCTAGGGTCCAGTGCTCCTCCCACCCAGGAGCCACCTGGTTGTGCTACTAAAATGTGGATTGGCCAGCATCTACCCCCTGGAGGAGGGCCCGGCAACCCGCTCCAGTGTTCTTGCCTGGAAAATCCCATGGACAGAGCAGCCTGGCGGGCTACAGCCCTTGGGGTCTCAAAGAGTCAGACACAACTGAACGAACTTAGTACACAGCACACACCTCATGGAAAATGAAACACGTGTATGTGAGGCATGCCGGTCAGAATGACGGCAGAATCTCGGAGGGTGGGTGGCAGGGGAGTCACTCTGCTCCTTTTTCTCCTCTCAAGCTGTTCGACCATGTCACAGAGAGTGAAATCACACTCAAGAACACTGGGAAAGTTGGCTTTGAGTTCAGGGTTCTGACTGACCCCCAGTCTTCACCAGACAACCTTCTACCAGGAGTGCCACTCATCCAGCCTCTCTCAGTAAGTAGCCTACCCCACACCCACCCATGACAGCCACTGATCATGGTAGGAGGGGCCCAAACTCAAACCTGCAAGCCGCACCCTAGAGTGTATATATAAAATGGGATATAACAATATATAAAGTTTCATTTTATACATTTTTATTTTTGTGTTATTCAAGACTCAAGATTTAATGACTATTAAGTGTTCTTCCTGGACTGTATATTTTACCTATTTTAAATAACCACTTTCTTCCCTTTTAATGCTGTTTACTTTGAATTCTTCTTTGTTTGTTAATATTAATTCACAATATTAATATTGCATCTTTTGAAGTAGCATCGTAACTGTCTTTCACAAGGTTTCATATGTTGTTTTTACTGTGGTTTGGTTCTAGACATTTTATAGTAATCATGAGTGTATCTTTTTCTTAGTTGTATGTTCATTCCATCATTCTGGCTTCCTGGTAGCTCAGTTGGTAAAGAATCTACCTGCAATGCAGGAGACCCTGGTTTGATTCCTGGGTTGGGAAGATCCCTTGGAGAAGGGATAGGCTTCCCACTTCAGTGTTCTTGGGTTTCCATGGTGGTTCAGACAGTAAAGAATCCGCCTGTAATGCAGGAGACCTGGGTTCAGTCCCTGCGTTGGGAAGATCCCCTGGAGGAGGGCTTGGCAACCCATTCCAGTATTCTTGCCTGGAGAATCCCCATGGACAGAGGAGCCTGGTGGGTTACAGTCCATGGGGTTGCAAAGAGTCAGACATGACTGAGCAACTCAGCACACAGCACACCTTCATCCTGAGGATCTGTGTCTTTCATTTCTTATCTCTTCAAGTATTGCTTCTACCCTACTTTCTCTAGTCTTTCTCTAGTCTGCTAAAGCAAATGTTAGACATATGTTGGACCTTCTCACTCTGTCCATGTTTCTTAACCTATATTGCACATGTGTATCTCTTTACTGTTTATCTCTCTATACTGTTTTCTAGATAACTACCTCAGCTCTTTCAGTTAACTAATTTTCTTTTCAGTTGAGTATAATCTACTGTTTAACCCTCCTCTCTTAATTTCAGAAATTCCATCTGATTGACCACTTTCACTTGGGATTTTAATTTCTTCATTTATCACTAATCATTTTGTACATTCTTTTAAATTTTTCTAATTGAGTTATTATTATTCCTATTTATGTGACTGTTGACTCTCTTTCATTATCAGTGCTTTCCCTGTATGATATGTAATCTTTGACTTGGGATCATCTTCAGCTGAGATTGTTCTCTCTAGGAGAGCCTTATTCACCCTGGATTGTAATGTGATGCTGCCAATAGTGTCGCACTTGTTTTTGCCAGGTACCTCAAGGGGTCAGATTTTGAGTTAATACTTTGACCTGGATTAACCACAGTGATCCGTCTGTGTACATGAAGACTCCTTAAGTTTGCGTGACTCAGGCTTTTTCTTATCTTCATTCTCTAATTTTTCCTCAAAGAATATACATCAGTTGTAACATCAAAAGACAATAAAATATGTTAAAAAATTATTAGAGGCCCCTTCAAAGATGACTTTTAAAGCACTTCTAAATAACTTGAACCTATAATAGCATTTTTCCTGGTTTATATTCTAGGCTGATTTGCCTTTTCTGGTAGTTTTTTACCATAAAATTCTCCTACTTTTATTTTCTGATTACTGACCTAGAGTCTTTATTTTGTGACTTTATTCACAATTTTTAAGATTTATTATATGATATTTGATGTATGTAGAAGATATCCATGTCACATGTGTTTGACTTACAGAGCATTATAAAAAAATGAATACCCATGTACCTACCACCCGTCTTCAAACTCAGAACATTACTAATATATTTGAAATCACTTGTGTGTTGGTGCATGCAGTTCAACATACTGCAATCTACCCAGGCTCTTTTTGTCTCTCATATACTTTCTGGCTACCCCCGGGCCAGCAACCACTAGTCTGAATTTTATGTTTGTCATTCTCTTTGTAAAATACAGTTTTATTACATATGTATGCATCTTTACATCAAGTACTTTTAGTTTATCACTTTATCAAAACTTCTAAGCACCTGCAATGACCAGGTATTTTTCTAGAACTTGTAATTGAATAGTAAACAAAATATACAGCTATACCTGCCCTCAAGGAGATTTTGTTTTATGGGATTTTGCTCTGTCTTGAGCTTTATAAAAATGTCATCAGTACCTGTAATTTGTGCAATTTTTCCCCCTAATATTTTGTTTTTAGTGCTAGTCTACATTGTTGCATGTAGCTATAGTTCATTTATTTTCACTAATGTACAATACTCATTTTGTAACTACTACATTGAAAGTAGTTTTCCTTTACCCTGACAAAACACATTTGGGGATTCCACACCCCCACACAAACAAGTTTTGCTGTTAAATAATCCTGCTACAGATACTCTTGTGCCTGTGTCCCAGCCAACAGGTGGAAGAGTTTTCACAGAGAATTTTCCTACGAGTGAAATTTTGAGGTCATAGATTATGCATTTGTTCAACTTTATAAGGAGGTGCTAACACAGTTTTCACGGTGATTTTTTCTGTGAAAAATCTGGTGGTTTCCCACCAGATGTAAATGAGTTTCTTTTGGTTCATAGTCTTACTGAAATTTGGCAAAGTTTGGCAATCTTATGGTTAAAATTTTTTTCATTATGATCTTAATTTCCATTTCCCTGATTACTTATGAGAATAAGCAGCTTTCACTGTGTTGACTTGCTGTTCCGGTTTCCTCTTTTATGAAATGCCTGCCCATATATGCTGCCTATTTTCCTATTGTCTGTCCTTTTCTCACACCTGCATAGGAATGAATCTTGGGAGAGCAGTGTGAGTGGACACTATGGCAACACTAAGCCCTTGAGATTATTCAGTGCATCAAACTGCTGGAAGCAAGAGTCTATTGTAAATTTTACTTAAAGTTCTCTCTGATCTTTCTGCTGCATAGGGTTTTATCAGTTCCCATAAAGAACAAGTGTTGAAGGTTTATTACTTACCTGGAGTGCCTGAGATCTTTCAAAGAAGTTTCCAGATACAGATTGCCCACCTGGACCCAGAAAATATTACTCTGAGTGGAGAGGGAATCTTTCCCCGAATCTCCCTCGATCTCCCCAGGAACCTCAAAGGTACTTCTACTCCCTGTAATATTTCCCCACTGGATGACAAGATGCATTTTAGCTGCTTATCAAAAGAGTGCCGGCAGTCTGCATTGTTTGTTTGGCAGTCCTCCCTTTTGTGTTATCCCTCAGTTGCAAAACACATCAAGAGTTGAAATTGACTGGATGACCTGAGATGAGTGCAACAAGATACATCCATGACAGTCCCAAATTAAGACGTTTGGCCAATTTCGCCATTATTAAATTACAGAGTGATCAGGACTTCGTACTTCCAAATGCCTTTTCGTCCATGGCATGTTCCTTCCAGCTGCACTCTCTCCCTGAGTTGTCACTCATGGTTGGCCATTGAGAAGGCTACAGCTAATTTTACTGCAAGGAGTACAATTCTCAAAATATAAACTGTAGAGAGAAGCAACCAAGGTTCCAACCCCTTATTCTGGCACTACTCAGTTTGGGGGCTAATTTAGACTGTTAGCCCACATCCCTAGCCAAGGCTTTTCTGGGCAACATCTAGCTCCTGGAGCCATCACTGTGTACCAGAGTATTTCTGTCATAGCAGATTCTGAAGCTCAACTAAGCAGCTTTTTGAGCCATGGACTGACTCTGGCTCTTTCTTCCTGACATGGGCTGCAGGATGAGGAGTCAAGAGAAACTTGTCACTCTTCAGGTTCCTTGAAACCCACATTCCCTAAGCAGCTTCAGACTAAGCTCTCCCTCCTCAGCCTTTCCTCCTACCACACTCCCCAAAGTCACTAACTCACCTGTTGATTCATTATATCCCAATTGTCTGCTTCCTGAAAATATGAACACAAGTATTAGTAAATCTAAGACCATGTTACTCTCTAGCATCTAGAGTTCCAACCAGACATAGGTTAGTCCAGCTCCACATACAATTTCAAGAAGGAAACCCTTTGCCTCATGGCTGAAAACTGGATGCCAGTCTGGCCTCTTTATGGCAGTACACATGTTTAACCAATACAGAGCTTTAAAATAATTTAAATCTGAGTATTAGTTGGGTCTTCACCACAGTCTCAGCACTTCCTGTGGTTTCACAGAGGCACTTTAATTACTTTATCTATTTGGGCATTTGAATTTGTGCTGGCTTACTGGTGAACTTGAGTGTCTGACATTTCTCCCACCATTGCCCACCCTCCCTGATTCAGGGGGACTGTAGCTTATTTAGTTGTAGTTAAAGCAACTTGAATCAAATATATTGTTTTAGTTAATAGATAATCAGTAAACATGAAGACCAACCTAAGGGTGACCATCCACCTGGGTTTGTCCAACATGGAGAGGTTTCCCAAGTGGTACAGCCGTCTGTGCTTCAGTTGGCAAAATATCAAGTAAGCTGGGATCCAGTTGGTCACCCCACAACTGGTTCAGGATGTTACTGCCATAAAGTTCTTGAGAACTAGATAGTAGCTCACTAAAGCATGATGTTATTAACTTCAGTGAGGTCTCTGGTACAAAATATCCTCTGAAGCAGAGAAAACATGGCAGGCGAAGTATCACGAGGTTCACTTCCCTTCTCACTTTATTGACCCTGAGCTTTGAATCTATGTTTTAGGCATAATTCATATATTTCTAGCCATCCAGATTTCCTTCTAACTCCAACCCCCACAGGAAGTGAAAAGTATGAGATCTTCTTAAATCAGGCCAGAAAAAACCTAGAGAAAGAGTGCAATAAACGTGAAACGCTTGATCACTTAGAGACACCAGAGGAGAATGTGCCTGACGATGAATCTTCTGAGGTAAGGTTGGCTTCCCTCTGCACAGGAACTAGATTCACAGGCAGCTGCAAGAAAAAAAAAAAAGTTTTTCCCAATGGTGACATCTTTTGTAACTATAGAACCATATAGAAACTAGAAAACTGACATTGGTACAAGCCACAGAGCTTATTCAGATTTCATCCATTTTATATGTACTCGTGTGTCTGTCTATCTGCATGTCTACTTATGTATGCATATCTGTATATGTGTGTGATTCTACCCAATTTTTCCATGTATAGCTTTGTGTAAACACCACCACAATTAAAACACAGAAGTGTTTCATCTCCTAAGTATCCCTTGTGCTTAAGGGAAAATAGAATTACACACAAACTCTCTTTCCAACCCACAAAATCTTTCCACAAAGAAAGAATCCAAGTTTATTATTGATAAGCATTAAAGTAGAAAGTGCTCCATGTTTCTGCTAGTCTGCTAGGAGATTGCAAAGACAGAAAGAAATCTCAGTCTTTCATGGAGCCAAGCAGATACAATCCCACTATATATAACCCATTATATGCATGTTCTCAAAGTAAACAGTAACTAGTCCTTAAGAACTATAACTAGTCCTCGGGTAGGAAGACTTGACAGCACCATTTGTCACACTTAGTTCATGCTGAACTCGCATGGTATTTGGAATGACCATCTGTGTTAGCTAATTGGCTTTACCCAAAGGGAGAACAAACCTCTTGTGTTTTTATGATAGAGTCCTCTGAAGTTGGACTCTGTCCTCCCACGGAAACTGGGAGATGGGGCTCTGTATTCCTTGATGGTGACACAGAGATGTCAAACCATGTCAAAGAGATGGTTCCCAGGTCCTTGAGAAAGACACTCCTGGGTTATGAAACTGACAAAAGGCTTACCCTCTAAAAATATTTATATATATATTTCTAAGAGACAAAGAAAGAACTTGCAAGTTTTCTTAAGTAAATGCGCAAGAAAAGTGAAGCTGGAATAAGTCTTCATCCTTATTTTTAACAGGGAGAATTGAGCCTCTGTATTTTTTTGGCTGTGCCACACAGCTTGCAGGATCTCAGTTCCCAGGTTAAACCTGGACCGCAGCAGTGAAAGTCCAGAATACTAACCACTCAGCAGCCATGAACTCCCTTGAGCCTCTTATTTTTAATTTGTTTTTGCACTTACATGCTTACATTGATGTAGCTGTCCCCAGGCTCCTCACCCCTTTTTGCTTGGCAACCACTATAGTTCTCCATCTCTGTACTCTTGTTATGAGCATATAAGTTATATAAATGGAATCATACAATATGCAACCCTTGGAGATGTTTTTTTCATTCAGCATAATGCCCTTGAGAACCATTAACATAAATAGTTCATTCCTTACTTCATTGCTGAGTAATATTCCATGGCATAGATGCACAGTTTGTTTACCCTACTCTATCCTGCAATAAAAATTTTAACCCCATAGTTATACTGTATATCTATTTATGTACTCTGACCCTTTGGAGGGCCACAAGCCATTGCAATATCTAAGGTTTTCTGACTTTCCCTCCACAAAGTAGTTTTTGCCCCTTTGGGGTGATATTGCCCCCACTAAGAATGCATATTCTAAAAGAGTTTATTCCCTTGCTCTTCTCTCTTGCTCCAGTTAAATGCTCACCTCCAGATGGAAGTAGAACGACTTATAGTCCAAGACTATGCCATAGAACATCAGAAATCAGTTGTCCCTGGTTCCACGGATGACTTCTACCATCGGAGTCGCCGTAAACCAATCAAGTAAGTGACCTTCCCTGTCATGTTTGTTTCAGAATGTAGCAGAGCTGGTGGTGTCCTCCACCAGAGTGCTCCCTGAATTAATGGTTGATCATGTTGAGATGAAATCCACTCGCTTCACATATCTGCTGTTCTCCAGCAGCCAGCCAGCCAGGCAGGTCTCTGCCTCTTAGAAACCTCCCACTTTGTGTAATAGACAGGCTGGGCTTCAGGTGCTTAAGGACCAGCCCTGACTGCATTTAGAGATGAGGGCTAAAGCAGAAGTGTGGTCTCCTGGGGGAGGTGTCTCATCTCTAGCCTCCATTCTGGAGAGTGGTGGTTCTCTACCCCACAGAAGGGATTTCTGCAAAAGAAAGAGAAGAGAGCCTCACACTGTCTCACATATGGAAACGCGAGTGGTAAGGAGAGCTTGTTCACTGTTTCAGAGTCCAGCTACCAGAATACATCCTGGACTTTGGCTACATCATCCTCGGTGATGTCCAAACCCACATCATCAAGATCACCAACACCAGTCACTTTCCAGTGTCCTTCCATGCAGAGAAGCGTGTCCTTCATGACACAGGTGACCAGGCTGGAGACCCTTCCTATTGTATGCTGTCATTTCTGACAAGTTTCCCAGCTGTACTGTCCTGGAGAGGTGGTTGTGTTTCTTCTGGGATCAGCTAAAAGAAGTGTTGGGCTATTAATCGATACTTTGAGGGATTGTCCTGCCTCAGATGGGCTCTCTCTAGAGCAGCTCTTGACTGCTACTTTTCCTTCCCACAAAGTTTTGTTTGTCTTGGTCCAGGCTTCAGTATTGAGCTAGATCGTGTGAAGAATCTGCCTTACTGTGAAACGGAAACATTTGAAGTGCGATTCGACACACAAGGGGGCAATGTTTCTGTTGGCAACAAACAGGTCATTCTGCCCATCAAGGTAAGACGCGCCACTGGGTCCAGCTGATCCTCCCCAGCTTCCAGCCCTGCTTGCTGACCACCCTGTGATGATCCACAGCTATTTCAAAGCCATGATTCTTCCTCCAAGCCTGTACTATGTGGTAACAGCAATTTTATGCCCACTCTAGGTGGTTGGAGGGCCACCAGTTCATATCCGTCTCCAAGCCAAGGTGACCATTCCCAGTATGACATTGTCTTGTGGAAAAGTGGAGTTTGCCACAATTCAGTGTGGGCAGTGCCTTGTGGAAACTATTCAGCTTTTCAATCATCTCCAAGTCCCTTGTGAATGGTTTGTTCAGAGCCATAAGCAAGTTGTTAGTAAGGTAAGTGAGTTTTGGCCCGTTGTCGCCTTTTTTCCATCTCCATTTGTGCCAGTTTTATAATTCTAGACTTTCATTCTCTTCATTTCACCCTCCTGCTCAAAGACTTTCAGTGACAACCACTGCCTCCTGAATAAAATGTAGGCCCTCAGCCCAACACTCAAGGGCCTATCAGGCCATGCTATCTGGCGAATATCTTATCTTTGTGCCCCTGGTTCCACACATCCCCTGACACCAGGGAGATAATCAGTAAACACAGGTTGAGTGAATGGAGAATGGAATCATTTTCCAAAGAAAATGATCTAATTGTCTAATATTACTTCATCAGCTGGAGAAACACATGCCAAAATACTTAAGACGCAAACTATGTGCTGAATTAAAGCCAAAGACACGGATCTTTGAGATTCAGCCCACTTGTGGGGTCCTGGATCCTGGTGAGAGGTCCAACGTGCAAGTGAAATTCATGCCCAAAGAGGAGGTAAGCTCTAAGGAAATGTAGTCAGACTCCCTGGATCTCTTTGAGATTTACTTGAAGTCCATGCTTAATTGATCTCCAGGGAAGCTTTGAGTGAGCTGTCCCTGCTTGTTCTGATTGTGGCATCCAGTACTCTGGTTCATACGGGAGCTGTGTCCTGGTGGTTAGGAGCCCCGTTGTTGGCATCAGCGGCAGCGGCGCTGATTCCTGTCTAATACTCTGACTTCTATCAGCAGACCTGGCTTAGTTGCCTTCTTCCTCTGTGCTTGGAGAGAGCATGATTTTGGACAAATTACTCAGCCTCACTAGACCTCGGTTTGCTCACAGATAAAACGAAAAATAATAATATCATATGTCCCCAAATCCCTTATTGCAATTTCAAAATCCAATAAGATCTAAAAACTGGGCGGCGGGGGGAGGGGTGGGGTGTTGGATTTCATGAGTTTCAGACCCAAATTCATTTGGCAGAAAAACCTAATCTGAACTGACATGAAACTACTTAACCTTTATTTACCCACCTTGGTTTGCAGACTCAAACACTACAGCCACAGAAATAATAATGTGCTTGATTCCAGGGGACCCTGCAGAGGATACTTTATAACACAGGGCATATGCGGTATGTTTACCTTTTTAAAAATCTGAATTTTTAAAGCATCTGGCCCCTAGGGTTTCCGGTAAGACATTATTGACCTGCAATAGCTACCTCCTAGGGTCATTTTGACAGAGAAGGCAATGGCACCCTGCTCCAGTACTCTTGCCTGGAAAATTCCATGGACGGAGGAGCCTGGTAGGCTGCAGTCCATGGGATCGCTAAGAGTCGGACATGACTGAGTGACTTCCCTTTCACTTCACTTTCATGCATTGGAGAAGGAAATGGCAACCCACTCCAGTGTTCTTGCCTGGAGAATCCCAGGGACAGAGGAGCCTGGTGGGCTTCTGTCTATGGGGTCGCAGAGTCGGACACGACTGAAGCGACTTAGCAGCAGCAGCAGCAGCAGCAGGGTCATTTTGAAGAGGAAATGAATTAATGTGAATAAAATGCACAGCATTCTGCTCTATATGTACTGGCTCAATATCTACTTACTGTTATCATCAGTACTTGTGATAATAATAAGTACTTCCTGATAAACATACTCCCTGGGCCTCACAAATGTCTCTTTTGCAAACACTATCAACACAAAGCTACTCCTGACAAAGAACACAGTGAAAAATGATAAAATCCTAGAACCAGAGAGGATCTCAAGAGGTTACACTGTTAAGACTTTTGCTCAAAGTCTAAGGCATTTGGGAGATGTTTTTCCTCTATTCTTTTAAAGGAAGAAATGGATGTGAGTTATAAAACACCTATAAAACAGTTAACTCCTGTTTTCCAGGTAACAGCTTTGATGAGATGCTTAAGAATCTAGTGAGAAGAAAGAAAAGTGAATGGTTTCATATCTGATTCTAAAATAGAGTCCCTGTCTATCATTGTCAAAATCTCTCTGATCCTTTAAAAGAAAAGAAAACTAGCGTGTTTGTCATTCTTAGGAAGTCCTAAGACTATCAGTGGGGCTACTCAAGATTTTGGATGTCTTACTGAATGAGAGAATTATCAGTAAATATAGTAAAAAACATAGATTTGTTTGCACAATTCCATAAATGCTGAATTAGAATTGATCAAAATTAATAAAATATTTCCACCAAATGGGAGAGGAATTTTTCAAGCATCATTTTTATTAAAGTATAGCTAACTTACAGTATACAGTGTTGTGTTAGATTCAAGTGCACAGAAAAGTGATTTGGTTAAATATATATATATGTATTCTTGTTCAGACTCTTGTCTATTATAGGTTATTAGAAGATATTGAGTAGAGTTCCCTGTTCTATGCAATAGGTCCTTGTTGTTTACCTATTTTGTTAATAGCAGTATATATATGTTAATCCCAAAGGCTTTCATTTATTTTTGCCCCCACCCCACTATCCCTTTTGGTAACCATGAATTTGTTTTCTATGGCTGTGAGTTTATTTCTGCTTTGTAAATAAGTTCATTTGTATCACTTTTTTAGATTCCACATATGTGATAACATATGATATTTGTCTTTGGCTTACTTCATTTAGTATCTCTAGGTCCATCCATGTTGCTAATGGTATTATTTCATTCTTTTTTATTCCATTGTACATAGATACCCCATCATCTTTATCCATTCATCTTTTGATGGACATTTAAGTTGCTTCCATGTCTTGACTATTGTAAACAGTGCTGTTATGAACATTGGGATGCATCTTTTCAAATTAGAGTTGGGAGAGGAATTTATTGGCTGTGTACCAGGACTTCCCAGGTGGAGTTGGTGGTAAAGAACCCACCTGCCAATACAGGAGACATAAGAGACACAGATTCAATCCCTGGGTCAGAAGATCCCCTGGAGAAGGAAATGGTAACCTACTCCAGTAGTTTTGCCTGGAAGGTCCCATGGACAGAAGAGCCTGGCAGGCTACAGTCTGTAGGATCACAAAGAATCGGACATGACTGAAGTGACTGAGCACGCACGCATACTAGGAGCTGGTTAGCCTTGCAATCCGTACTATCCCCGCCTATATCTGCACCAGCACCAGGAGCAAGAGAAACTATTGATGTCCCCACTAACAACTCCTAGACATTGTAATGCGTTCTGAATACAAGGAGATGAATGAACTGTTTTAGAAATATTTCTCTAATAAGCAGTTAAAATATAGAAGTTTGGATCACATAAGATGCTAAACCCATAATTATATAGAAAAGCTTCATAGCCAATAATTCATTTTCTTACTCTCTCCAACAATAGGTATTTTTTGAACTTGTATCTACATCCTTACACATTCCATCCATCTGATTTTCCCCTTTGAACTAAGGTATTCAAGAGCTCCCCAAATTGCTCAGTCAATCATGCCATCCAAACCCACGCCATGGGCCCAAGTTTCACAACCACCTGGGCATCTGGTTAAAAGTGCAGAATTCCCATCCTTTCTCTACCAAGTCAAGGTCTCTAGGAATGGGCCTGTGAATATGCATTTTAATAGATTTCTCAATGAAACCAGATTAGGGTAACTGGTGTCACTGTCACTGGTATTTGGATTGTAATTGTATGAGATGAATTGATTGCCCTAGCTGATCATCTCTGACCAGTTGCTTAACTGTATCTTCAAATAATAGAAGTATGATCATTCAGATTCTCTAAGAAACAGACTTTGGAGTCAAGAATTTGAGTGTAAGCTGTAGGAAGTGTAGGGGATACTAACAGAGAAGGAGAAAGTGATCAGGAAAAGGAAGGCAGCTAATAGGGTATGAGAGTGAGCCAGCTACCTTGGACACTGGATCTTAATCCCACTGGAAACTCAGAGAAAATATACAAAATGCACATTTCAGAATTTTCCTTCCCCAGGAGTGAGGGAGCTCAGGTCTTCATACAATAACTCCCGGGAATCGTTGATTGAGGATTGTTCCCAGAAGGTGTTATTTCTCCAGCATTTCTGCCCTGCCCTGCCCTACACTTACAGGAAGCAGGGCCCATGAAACGAGAGCCCAGAGATAGACACAGTGGCAGTGGGACATCTGAGCACATTGGAGGTTCTGAAGGGTGTGAGAACAACATTCTGAGGACTGTGATAAAGCACTGGTGCAGTGCCTGGCTTGCTAGGTTCCCAGCGTTAACATTCTAATCTAAATTGCTCTCATGCAGTTTTATAAGAAAAGTTTTCTTTCTTAATCTAAAAAACAGAATCCGTTTTGTTCTCCAGTGGTTTTCAGTTTTACGTGACACACAGCAGAAACCGATTCAGATGCTCGTTTTGTTTGTATGTTTCCCAGAAATTCTACAGCCAAACCTTGGTGTTCCGGATTGCCCAGAGCGCTCAAAAGCTTACTCTGCTGGCAGAAGGGCAAGGTCTAGAACCACGCTTGGAATTCAGTCCCTCGGTTCTGGAGCTGGGGCCCCTGCTGCCCTACGCAGCTGGAGATGAGGCTGAGGTGGTGGTGAAGAATCCCTGCAGCTTTCCCATTGAGTTTTACTCCTTAGAGTTTGACCAGCAGTATCTTGTAGAAGAGAAGGTGAGCACAGACCAAAACCAAGCTCCATTTTCCTACACATGCTGGGCCCTGCCAGGTACTCTCCTATCTGCTTGGACAACTCCTGACCTTTGCTCCTTCTTCCTATGAACCCTTCCCTGTCAGTTTAAAGACCACTTCACAGGTTTTCCTGACCTACTTCCCTCGCCTTGAGAGAATTCATTGCTTCTTTGTGATCTCATTATACATTTTAAACAACTAATTGAAAAACTAATTCATGCTTATAGTTAAAACAGTAAAGAACGTACGCCACAGTCATTGTATTTGAAGTGAGGTTCTTGCGGACAGCATATATTTGGTCATCTTTTTAATATACTCTGGCAGTGTCTAAATTGGGGTATTTATATATTACAGTATATTTAATGTAATCACGTTAGGACTTCAGTCTGCCTTTTACCCCCCAGTTGGTTCTGGGCTGCCTATTTTACGATTGCTCTGCCTTATCCATTTTTTTTTAACTTAATTTTTTTAGAGAAGTTTTAGATTCTCAGCGAAATTGAGGGGAAGGTGCAGAGATGTCTCATATCTCCCTTCCCCCCACACAGGCATAGCCTCCCCCGTTACCAACCTCCCTCACTAGAATGGTACATTTGTTACCATTGGTGAACTTGTGTGACACATCCTAACCACCCAAAGTCCGTAGTTTACAGTCCACTCTTGGTACATTCTAGGGATGTAGACAAATGTACAAGTATCCATCATTATAGTGTCATATAAAGTATTTTTATTGCCCTAAATATCCTCTGTGCTCCACCTGTTCATCCCCCCTCCTCCCAACCCCTGGTAACCATTGATCTTTTTACTGTCTCTGTAGTTTTGCCTTTTCCAGGGTGCCATATAGGTGGAATCATATCACATGTAGACATTCACACTGGCTTCTTTCACTTAGTAGTATGCATTTAAGATCTGCTTCCTCTGGACTCTCCACCAACTTGGCCTTTGAATATTGTCTTTACGTCCAGTGTTTATGCTCTGCCCAATTTGGATTCTGTATCCAGAAATTTTCCTCCAAATGGGACTCTGTCCCCCTGGAAGCAAGCTTCTCCACTAGGTAATATTAAGTGTTCAGTGGCTTGTGTTGGCACAACAGCCTTCACTGTGGGCCAGGGTCTGGGGAAAGCAGAATCTGAGGCTCTGAGATTTGCATGCAGGTTTATCGGGGAGCGGTCTCAGGGATGATCCTGTGAAGAATAAGGACTGCAGGCCTGGGTAGACAAGAGGATGAAGTGTGGTGATGTGGCACCCGGCGTTCAGCTGACCCCACGGGACGCTGTGTGCCTGGGCTGGCCCAGGGGAGGCACGTTGGCCAGGCCTTTGTGTCTCTGTGTCAGCCAGTCTTTGGGCCAATCCTTCCTTTCCCCACTGATCCGCTGTGCCGCCTCTGTCCTGTATCAAAGCTCTGCATACACATGGGTCTATTCTGAACTTTCTCCTCTATTTCAGTTTGTCTACCCGACATCTATACCTCCCGGTCTGTTGCTCCAACTTCATAGGTCCTGACATCTGGTAGGACAGTCCTCTCTGTTTTTCTTCATTAGCGTTTTAGCTGTCCTTAGCCCTCTGTTCCTCCATGTAAATTTTAGAATAAACTCATTAATATTGGTTTTCAAACAACTAAAATTGGTGATCTTGGAGAATGGTTACCTAACTGATTTTTTCACACCAGTAACTTAGGAAGTAATTGCTTTCTGGGAGTCGACTTTACTGTCTTTTATACTAAATATACATACACCCTAGGGTAGCTGGATTTAGTAGAAAGAAAAACAGGTTGCCCCAATTAAACTTGAATTCCAGATAAACAATGTGGGACAAATTCACACTTTAAAAATTATCAGTTTTTTATCTGAAATTCAAATTTAACTAGGCATCTTATGCTTCCTCTGACAACCCTAATATACATCTGTCTCTATGTTTCTCTCTCAAACACACACACACACATACACACACACACACACACACACATGCACATACATACCTAATGCCATTTTACCTGTTTTTCTCTATATCCTTATGAGACAACCATTTTTTTTAAAATAACATGTCACTCAAAGTGGATAATTGAGTTCTGTACTTTTGTCAATGGGGAAAAAAACAAAAGAAAAACAATATATGTTGTTTTTAAATCAAGGAGATAATTCTTTTCCACATGGGAAATGCCCAGACACAAAATCCTATATATGTCCCCTATATGTCCCTATATAAGTCCCCCATATCCAGAACTCAGCCTTAAACTGTAGACCTCTGCAGAGGACCCTACCCTTTGAGGTCCAGAAAGTATTTGTGCACACCCCAGCCTTGGGTGGAAGCAGGGCTTTCATGAGATGAATGGCAGGCCCACCGGGGGCTGTGGGGAGGAAGCTTCCAGTCAGACCAACAGCAACTCCCGTTCTCCTTCCGCAGATCTTGCGAACACTGAAGGGCTATGATTCCTACAACTCTCTGCTGCTGCCTCCTCGCCTTCCAGGGGAGAAGCTGCCCCCAGAGGTGTTTGAGTACTTCAGGGAGATAAAGCGGTCCAAAGAGGAGCAGATGAAGGTGAAATATCTGGAGAGTCTGGCGCAGGAGAACGGTGAGAACTCAACGGTTCTGGAGCCACTGGCTTCTTTAAGTTATCTCTACTGGGAGATGAACCAGTTACTGAGCACCTGCCAAGTGCCAGGCAGGCTTCAGGTGTCCTGGGGATTTCCTTTCTGACCCTTACAGAATGGCCCTGTTGTCCCCATTGTATGGATGCAGACACGGGGACACATTCTGCTCTCACTGGAGTCTGGTGGGGAGTCGAGGCTTAAAAACAGCCAGGGGGGATCGGGATGGGGAACACATGTAAATCCATGGCTGATTCATGTCAATGTGTGGCAAAAACCACTACAGTATTGTAAGTAATTAGCCTCCAACTAATAAAAATAAATGAAAAAAAAAAGAATAAAATAAAATACAAAAAAAAAAGCTAATGCAGATATAGAGGGATGCTTGCTAGATGCTTGCAAGCTCTGTGCTGAGGGCTTCACACATGCAGATGAGAGAGGAAGCACTGAAAAGCCAGGCCCACAGTTTTAAGTGGTAGAACCAGCACTCAAGCCCAGATCTCTCTGACTCTGGAGTCCACGACAGTAACCGCTCTGCTCCACAGCCTCCAAATGTGTGCCTAGGTGATGCAAGGTAATCTGTCCCGCATGGTAGACGTTAGTGCCCTACGAGAGGTAGGGGTGGGAGTTCACATGAGGAAGGACCCTCCATGATCATAAGCTCAATCACAAAGCTAGATGTGCTCTTATAATCTTGCCCTTTCTTGCCCAGCATCCCCAGGCTATCTGTCATCTGCCCAGGGGCCCCCTTGTGTACACTTGAACATCAAGGTTCCAGGCTGACCTGTAGGATCATGTAGCTTGTTGGGGGTGCTTCTTGTCTTCCCTTCTTCCCTGTGCCCTCATCCTGGAAATTCACCTTCTCCATTCTTTCTTTCTTTCTTCTGCATAATAGTCATCATGTGTATTTTCTTCACACCCATCTCCCCCGCTAAACAAGAAGCCCCCATAAAGGCAGTGACCATGTATTCCCCAATGTAAACCCAGTGCATGGACCAGCACCTGATACATCATAGTACCCGATAACTGTATGCTGTTAAAGTGAATGAATGAAGTCCGTTTCCCCTGCCCTTAAAGCTGTCTTATTGTCTCTCAGGGAGACAAGCTAGTTGGAGAACATTAGTTTGCTCTAAAAGGAGAGGAGAGAAGAAGGCTGCCTGTTCACCTAGTCTCCTGGTTGTATTCACTGAGCATATTGTTCTCCAGAACTGCCATTGCAGATACCACAGACTGGGGGGCTTAACCAAATGAAACTTATTTTCTCATGATTCTGGAGGCTAGAGATCCCAAATGAAGGTGCTGGTGGAATTGTTTTCTGTGACCCTCCCTTGTTCGCCTGTAGATGACTGTCTTCCCGCCCTGTGTTCACAGGGATGTCCCCCTGTGAGTCTGTGTCCTAATCTCTTCCTGTAAGAACACCAGTCGTGTTGGGCTGTGGATGGATTGGGACACTCACATGACCTCATTTTAACTTAATTACCTCTTTAAAGGCTGTGTCTTCAAGTAGTCACATTCTAGCATACCGGGGTGAGGGTGGGGGGCTTAGGACTTCAGCAAATAAAATTCTATGGAAACTAGTTAAGTCCATAACAAGCACCCATTGTGTTCCAAGCACTGAGCTGACGTGCTGGAAGGAAGATCAGTGAAACCAGCCCCTGCCTTTGAGAGCTCACAGTCAGGAAGGGTTGCGGGATGGACCCAGAATTGCCTGGTGGCCCAAGGCAGAGAGCCATGAGAAGCTTTAGGGTAGAGAGGATTTAGTGAGGGTCAGGAAGGGCCCTGTTGCTCTCATCACCGTCCTATACACCTTTCCATTTGGCCCATGAAAAGTTGGTCTGGAGCTGCGACCTGAGGGTCAGCAGGAGTCCAGGGAGGCGCTCGCTCTGCTCCTCCCCAGCACCTCTCTGAGCTCCTGCTCGCTCTGCTGTCTCACAGAGGATCCATCCTCCTCTGCTTCCAGACCACGTCCAGGGAAGGCTCGCAGCTCCAAGTCGCGCTGCTGCCATTCCCAGGAGAGCCACAACCTCTCTGACTCAAATCCAAAATTAAACAAAGAGGATGTCTTAGCTCCAGGGCAGAGCGGACTTTGGACAATGACAACCCAATGCACCCACTGAAACTCTGTGGAGTCAGGACAGTGAGGAGGATTTGGGGCAAATAAAGTAGTAGATGTGCTCAACAATTTTCATGAAAAGGAGGAAAGCAGGCTACAAATTGGTGTGCGTACAGTATGATCCCAACTTCAGTTTGGAAAAATTAAAACTCTGAGAGGCTTTGGCTCTTCAACTCTGGTATCATCCAATGAAGCTGCCATTCCTCTACCACCATTTTTTATATCGCTTTCTGCAGCTAAATTTTATCATTTTTGCTCTTTGGAATGTCCCAACTTTTCTGGGGCGAATGTATAATTTTGGTATCTTTTTTTAATGTTAAAATGTAGAAACACTCTGGGCAGAGAAATCTAAAGGCAGACTGACTGCAGTTCTTTTTAATTTGGGTCAGATGGTCTAGGCTGATGGTAAGCAGTTCAGTGATTCTCCTCTTTGTCTCTCTTCCCTTCTTTGCCCCATCTCCCTGGTCCTCTTCCTGACTCTTCCTGTGTGTTTCTATCCTTTTCCCCCGGCAGAAGAGGACGACGGTCCATTGTCAGAGCAGGGCACTTCAGCAAGCACGAAGAGGACCTCGCTTAGCCGAGGGATCTCTGTAACATCCAACCTGGAAGAGCGGCACATCCCAATGGTTGAATCCAAGACCTACCCGGAGGAAGAGGAGGATGAGGAAAGCCTGGAAAAAATCATGTTTCAAAGTAATCATTCATTTTAACGTTTGGGTACCAGTTACTTCTAAGCAAAAGTGGAAAGTCTGTTCAGTGCCTTTCACCTTTCTCCATAAAACACATTTAACTAGCACAGTCGTGTGTTAATTCTACAGTTTGAGCAGGCCCTCATTTATTTAGCCATGTCCCTTACTATTGCAAACACTAGTTTCCAGTGTTATTTTTAAGCAGGAGAGTTTCCTCCAAATGGGATTAAGAATCAGAGAGTAATTTGTGTTTTCAATTCTAGTAGCTATGGACAAATTATTAGCCAAAGAGGGCACTTTTGTATGCTATGAAGTGAATAACGCTGGCAGCAACATCTGCTGCAGATTATGCTGGTCATTTTAAAATAACACATAGGCTAGGAAAAGTCATCCCATTTTCATCAGAACCCATGTGAATTGTGGGTGTGTCCACATGCACGCATATATGCATATGTATTTTTAATTTGTAGCTGACAAGATTCAGAGTATTGACAGCCACTCTGCGGAAGAGGTTGGAGAAGTAGAGAACAACCCAGTGAGCAAGGCCATTGCTCGCTACCTGGGCATTGACATTTCTGCAGAAGGCCGCATGGCCAAGAACCGGAAAGGCATCGCCATCATCATCCATGGGACGCCCTTGTCAGGTATGCACAGGTCTAAAGAGTTGCCCCTTTGGGATACATTTACAGTGAAATTTGCGTGTGCCGTTTTTGAGGCAATAAAATACTCTTCTGTTTGAGATTTATGTACCAAAGGATTATCCCTAGATTGTTACATTGCCAACTTCAGAGATACAAAGTTAGAGAAAGAGCACAGACACCTCATTTTTAATTAATACATCTCTGAATTGTTGGAGCTTGTATTCTTTCAATAATTTAATAGCATTAAAATATTAAAGAAAAATCCAAGACAGTAAGTCATTTAAGAAGAGTGGTGGGGGAAATATGTGCAAACTCTTTGACCTGGCAGTATTATTTATAAAAATTTCTCTTAGGAAAGTAATCATATGGGTAAACACTGACTGCATTGGCGTTCTCTGCAACATTGTCGGCCATACTAAAAATTTGGGAGCAGTTGAAGTATTCAGTATGGGGGACTCGTTAATTAAACCATAGTACACTCTCTAGGACAGGACTGAAGTGACTTTACATGCAGGCATGCGTGCATTCATGTAGTGAATTATATCACCTTTAAAAACAGTGTCCTGTGCACCCATTTTCATGGCAGCATTACTCACAATAGCCACAAGGTAAGACACAACCCAGGTGTCCACTGATAGATGAGTGGATAAACTAAAGGTGGTACAGTGGGATATTACTCACCCATAAAAGGAGGGAAATTCTCACACACGCTACAATGTAGATGAACCTTAAAGACATTGTGCTAAGTGAAATAAGCAAGACCTGAAATAGCAATTACTGTTTGATTCCATTTATATAAGGACCCTAGAGTCATTGTGTTTATAGAGAGGTAAAGTAGGATGGTGATTTCCAGAGGCTAAGCAGAGGGAGGATTGAGAGGTCATTGTTTAATGGTACAGAATTTCAGTTTGGAAAGATGAAAAATGCTGGAGATGGATGGTGGTGATGGTTGCACAACATTGGGAATATACTTAGCTTTTTAAGCTGTGGACTTAAAAACAGTTAAAATGGTAAATTTTGTATGTATATGACAATTTTAAAAAGTACCATTGAAGTGTCTTAAATGAATAGAAAAAGGTTCATGATATATTGTTTTAAGTGGGAAAAAAGTCATGTTTACAATTTGTAATCTGTGTTCATTTCCTATTGCTACTGTAACAAATAACCACAAATTTAGTGACTTGAAACTTTCTTAGAGTTCTGGAGATGGGAAGTCTCAAATGGGTCAACAGGGCTGCATCCTTTCTTGAAGCTATAGGGGGAGAATCCATTTCCTTGCCTTTTCTTGTATCTAGAAAAGTTACCTGCATTCCTTGGCTCACGGCCTCTTCCTCCATCTTCAAAACCAGCCTCATAGCATCTTCTAGTCTGTCTGTCTCTCTGTCTCTGTTTGCATCATCACATCACCTGTTCTCACTCTGACCGCCCTGCTTCTCTTGTAAGGACCATTGTTATTACCTGGACCCACCCAGATAACCCAGAGCACTCTCCCACATCGAGCCCCTTAATTTAATCACACCTGCAGAGTCCCTTTACCATATAAGACACCACATTACAGGCTCTGGGTTTCCCTGGTGGCTCAGTCAGTAAAGAATCTCCCTGCAATGCAGGAGACCTGGGTTTGAACCCTGGGTTGGGAAGATCCCCTGGAGGAGGGAAAGGCTACCCAGTCCAGTATTCCTGCCTGGAGAATCTCCATGGACAGAGGAGCCTGGCAGGCTACAGCCCATGGGGTCACCAAGAGTCAGACACGACTGAGCACCGCACGTCACAGGCTTCAGGGATTAGGATGTGGACCTCTTAGGGTGGGGGATTATTCAGCCTACCACCTAGCCCACTACTTTTTTTAAATAAGAAATGTAAATAAAATAGTTACAGATGCATAAATAGCAGCCATATGCTAACTATAATCTCTCTGGATGAGTAAATTATGGATCGCTTTTTCTTCTGTTATTTCTGAATTTTCTGCTTTCTTTTTTAATGAGCAGGTATTTGGAATGAGAAAAACAGACATCAACACAAATTATTCTGTAAACCAAAAATGTCTCTTCCCAGTAGAATGAGGGAAGTAAGAGCTACAAGATTTTTAAAGTTCATCTACTAGAATCACTTTTTAAGCTGAGGAGAAAATCCAGAGGGAATGTGGATTGCCATAGCACACGGCTGTTCAGGGGTAGAATTAGGACCAGAACCCCTAGTTATGACTCCTGGCTCACGTCTTCCCTCTTTTCTTGGATGCCACACGAGAGACTTAGAGGCTGGGACCTTGGAGAGGTCACTTTATAGGAGCCTCTGACCTAGAAACTTCTTCTGTTGAGAACAGTGAGCAGCTGAGAGCCGTGAAAATTCAACCCCCTGACTTTTCTTGTAGGAAAGTCAGCCACCGCAGTCAACATGGCCAGGTACTACAGCGCTGCCTGCCTGAACCTTGACTCTATCATGCTGGAAGCCATCTCTGACGGCAACAACATCGCAGGCATCCGAGCCCGGGAGCTCTGCATTCGGGCTGCCATAGAACAGTCCATGAAGGAGGAGGAGTCTGGTGAGAACATTTCCTCTGACGCTTTGCGGCCGACTGGCCCTGATCCCACTGGTGGTGCTCAGTTTCCCCCCCTGAGCTTCTCTCCCACAGCTCCACTGAAGGCTGACTCAGCAGCAGCCCAGAGAATTCTCTCCCACAGACATCCACTGTCCTGGCTGCCCGGTGCAGTTGGCACTGCAGGGAGCAGGGCGACTATGGCCACATCTTTGTGGGTGACCCCTGGAGCGGGGACCGAGGTGCAGAGCAGAGGACAGTATGTAACAGAAGTACTAGCTTCTGCAAAAGACCAACTTTGAGATACTTGAGTTCCAACAAGCATGATTTGGGGAAGTTTTCAGGGAAATGGGCTTTGAAGGAGGAGAATGTTGACAGGCAAAGATGAAGATAAGGACATTCCAGACCAAGACGGCAGGGATGGTAAGTGAGAGGGGGGAAGACAGGTTGAGGGCAGTCACAGTTGACCTTAGTGCTGAGATTAGGCGTTTGGACTGTGTTTTGAAGGAAAAGAGGAATTGGGCACTTTTCACCCTGTGGGAGAAATTGCCAGAAAGTCATAGGAGGACAGGCACTCTCGTGGTGTCTTGTAAAGAAAGCAGTAGTGAAAATGAATGTGAATGGGTCTGAGAGTGACCTGCATGGCAGGGAATTGAAAGAGGGGGGGGCATTCAAGGTGGCCACACTCGATTACCAGTCACAGAAACCAGAAAGAGAGTTATGTCATTTACCAAGACAGGGAACATGGGGGAGGAGAAAGTTTGCTGGAGAGGAAAATTAAGTTTTTAAACCCCATAGTAGTAGTACTTACTACTAAGTAGTATAGTCTTACTTACCAGAGGTTAAGAATCCTGACTCCCTCAGGTCCCCTAAAGGCCTGCGGGGCAGGAGAGCAGCTGCTCAGTGGGAAAAAATCTATGGACTATAAAGCCAAACGCCTGCTGAGAGTAGGCTCATTCTTATAATAGGAATGCTTAGGACAGCATGTCATTCCTGATGGTGTCCCTTGCTTACTAGTTGGTAGACCTGGCTGGGGCTTTCAGGAGAAATGGGAGATTCTTTTCTGGGAAGATGGGAGAAACAGCTTTTTAGTGGTATAGGAAAGAAAAAATAATTTTCTCTCTACTTTTCTGGTTTCTTGGCTGTGTGCCCCTGTAATAAAAAACAAATTAACAAGAAAAGAACAAGTTTATTAACATGTATGCTTCATGTATCCATGGGCAATACTCAGGGGGAAATGAGTGGCTTTAGAATTCAGAAGTAAATACCACCTAATAGGGAAAGGAAAGGGGATTGTGGTCCTGTGAGGGGAGGGTCAGTGGTTTTTAGGAAAGATGAAGGGGCCTTAGGAGGATGGATGGGAGGTATGCTGACTTCTGATGGTTTGGGTGTAGTGTGGACTTGAGTCTTCCTTCTGTGATAAGAGTCCATCTCCCTGGTTGATGAAACTTCCCTGGATGGGATTTGTGACTGGAGCTTCTTAGGGAGACTCTGTCTTTAAGTGGCTGGGGGGAGGTCAGAGAAACCCACTCCTTGCATGTGTTGCTTTTTTCAAGTGCCTGCAGCTCAAAATAGCCAGCATGTTTCGAGGTGGCAAATCCTGAGCTCCTATGGTCTTTTTTGGGGTGGCATATTTTGGCACCCTTTAGTGGGAACCCCAAGCTGCATCATAATTCTAGTTCTGTTAGATTTTTTTTAATTTCCTTTTCTGTCAAACTGCATTTCTCAGAGGTCTTCAGAGCTGTGTTGATGTCCCTTGACAAATCATAAATTTGAATTCCCTGAGAAAGTAATGTCAAGCTAAAGGCTTAATGATTGGGAGAGACTTCCTCAACAAAGTGAGAGATGTGGCTGCTGAAGAATAGGAAATCAGTCCAGAAAGTTCCAGAAAGAGAAGAGAGGGATGGACACAGGGCAAGATGGGACCTTGGAGAACACTTATATTTCAGGAGGAGGCAGAGGCAGCGAAGCCAGGGGAGGTGAAGAAGGCAGAGTGAGGGTCAGAGGCAGGGGCAATCAGGAGGGCTGCCGGAGGTGGGGCCAGAAGGACTTTCGTGTCTCCTCAGAGCCCTAGTTAAGAGTCTGGGGGACCCTTCCCGCTTTATTTTTCTCATAGCCCTTATCCCTCGTTAACATACTATTTATTCTACTTACTCTACTATCTGTCTTCCCCCCACCCCCACAGGAATGTGAGCTTCCGAGGGCAGAGATTTGCATTAGTTTTTGTCACTAATGTATTCCTGGCATCTAGAGCAGTGCCTGGTGCATAGTAGACACAGTAAAGATTTACAAACATGTATTAAATCAGTAAGTGAATATAATCAGAGATGGCTGAAAGTTCAAACTGAATGATCCCTGAGAAGAAGACAGCTATAGTTCATAAGTTCAGAAGTCACTGGTGGCTTCATAGAAAGCCCTTTCAATGGTGGGGGTTAAACCCAGACCTACATTTGCTGTTTGCTGTGAAGTCAGCTGGCCACACTGAGGTGGAAGTGACCAACTAAACCCATGGATCCCACACAGGACCCGCTGGACGCTTGAAATGTGCCAAGTCCAAACTGAGATGTGCTGTAAGTGTATGATACGTGCTGGATTTTGAAGATGTAGTGAGAATAAAAGACTGTCAAACAGCACAGTAATAATCATGTGAGGTTTCCCGGGCAGGCAGGACTGTAGTTGTACCAGCAGTTTCGGAAATGATTACTTTCTGGGCTGGAAGAGAAGGTGGGGCAGAGTCTGTGGGATCCCCTGAGAAGATGAGCAGTGTAGGCCGAGCTCCAGCCCAGACTGGGCACACACCCACCATCATCACCATCCACCCCCAGTGGTGGAGCCACTTCTTCCAGCCCTGCTGGGCCAGCCGCAGGTGGAGGTGGCTGTGCCGTCCCCAGAAGAATAACACTAGGTTTCAACTTGCCATCCTCCCTGTTATTGCCTTATTACCCTGAGGTGATTTTCAATATAAACCCACTCTCTCCGTGTAGCCCAGGAGGCTGCTGCTATGAATCAAAATGCCGTGGGACAATTGCGCCTGAGCAGTGAGACCCTGGGCAAGTTAACTTCGGAATGCACTCTGGTAACTCCCGAAGTTAAACCTACCAAGCCTGTGCGTGGAAGTGTGCTGATCACCAAGGGCAAGGCAGAGAGCCACGGCTCTGGGTCTCAGAAGCAGCATCACCAGCACTCATCCGAAACGCCCCAGGTACAAATCAGGGCTTCCCAAAAGGAGGGTTGGGATTCCCCCTCCTCCTTCCCCCTAATCCCCTTCCTTCTCCTACCCCTCCTCCTCCTGGCATCTTGCATCTGGGTCAGCACAACCTCATTCCTACAGGTGCCCTGGCCAGGCAGACCTGGGTACTGCCCCTGTATCACTCCTGAAAGGAGTGTTCTTCTACCAGGTGTGAAGCAGGTCAGGTCCTGGCAAAGTGAAGATAAATAAAGCAAAACCCTGCACTCAGGCTCTACTAACAGCCTGATGAGGGTGATCACCACACATTTTATTTGCAATAAAATGAGATTAGGACAAAAGAGGTATGTAAAAAGAATTAGGTTAAACCATACGAAATTGATATGAAATTGACAGTATTCAACCACTTGAGACCTCTGTTGCAACAACTTCATATGGTTCAACCTACTTCTAAAGGAATGTTAAGGATGGAACCACTAATATAAATTGTGGGAGGGCTGCAGGGGAGTCTTGAAAAGTCATAAAGAAGCCAGAGAGTTTGACTCATGTGCCGAGGGACTTCAAGAACAATCTCGGCTGAATAGCAGGGGCTGAAGCCAGAGAGAGTGGGTGGCACAGTGGATTGTTGGTGGGAACCAGAGTCAGATGAGTGTAAGCTTTTGAGATATTTGAAAGAAAGGGAGAAAAGATCAAATAGTCATTAGAGGAGCAAACCCAGGGTCAAGAGAGTTTTTTCTGTGAGAGGAGGTAGAGGCACAAGCAGGTTCTGTAAAGATAGGAACTCCTGGAGAAATATCAGATGATGATCTTCCCAAGAGGGAAAGAGATTCCAAGGAAATGTGGCAGGGAAGACCGGGATTAAGCATAGTTGAAGGGAATGGGTGCCATCTTCCTCTAGAGTCAGTAAAGGTGTGAAAATAGATACAGCTACTTGTGGGGGAAGCAGGGTGGAGAGTGGAAGTGAACAAATGTTTGAATGAATGAACAAATGTTTGCTGTTCAATACACATACAAGGCATCTTCCACAGTGTTCCTACTTGAAACTTAACAGCAGTTATTCAAGTGAGATAGGAATCTTCCAGTTTATAGTACAACCCCCATTTTGTAGATGAGGAAACGAGACCCAGAGATTAGATGATTTTCCCAAGGTCACATGGCCTGTTAAGTGGAGGAGCTGTTGGAATACCAGACTTCTGGATTCTGACTCCTGATCCTTCTCTCTCAAAACAGGTTTCCTCCAGCCCTCTCCCCTCGGGGCCCACACAGCGTCGACTCAGTGTCAGCGCCAGTGTTGGAGGTGACACCGGGCTCGTGAGCTGCGTGCTCCCTGAGGAGCTATTCACTCAGATCTTGGCCGACCGAATTCAGGTGCGTCCACACCTACCTGCGTGGACATGCGGGGCTTACACGCCTGTCCCCCTGCTGTAAGCTGAGTTCTGAGCCATTGCCCACACACAGCAGCTCAGAACCCAGGGGCCTCGGAAAGGAAAGATGGGTTTCCTCACCCTCTTTTGTCCTTTTGATAGCCCTCGTCAGTCTCTGACCCTGGCTGTCTGCTGGCTGAAGCCACACTCACCTTAAGGACCAGTGAGCAGAAGGTAGCACATTCAAAACACATGTATACAGTGAGCAGAAGGTAGCACATTCAAAACACACATGTATACAGCCCTCAGAAGTATGTTAAAAATCATAACGTGGAGCCATGATGAGTTAGAATTTGGAGTGATGTTAACTGTGGTAAAAATAAGTGTTTACACAGCTCAATTGGTAAAGAATCTACCTGCAGTGCAGGAGACCCAGGTTCAATTCCTGGGTTGGGAAGATCCCCTGGAGGAGGAAATGGCAACCCACTCCAGTATTCTTGCCTGGAGAATCCCATGAACAGAGGAGCCTGGCAGGCTACAGTCCAGGGGTCGCAAAGGGTCAGATGTGGCTAAACTACCACCACCATGTTATTAACTGAGAAAATCAGATTATTAAATAGTATGTAAACCATAATTATATTTCTCTAAAAATATTTATAAATGTGTATCATACACATAATAAAAATCCTTAAAATACATGTTAACCGTGGTTATCTTTGGCTAGCAAGATTATAGGTTTTTAATCTTCATACATTTCTGAATTATTTTATAATGATATATGGCTCTTAAAGTCAGAAACACAGTAACTGTTTCTTTTTGTTTTGATTTTTCATAAGTGTTGTACTCTTAAAAGAAAAGAAAACTAGGTCAGCAGAATTTGGGAGGGTTTGCTGCTTATGGATTACAGAAAACTAAGTTGCTCACCAGGTCCTAGAGTTCTGTGTTTGCTGTGGCTTGCCAGAATGGGCTGCAGTGTTAACCGCATATTTAAGTAAACAGAAATTAGACTTGAGGTTCCCAGAAGAGGAGGAATGTAATCCCCGGAAATGATTCATGTCAAGGTTTGAACTCGCGGCTGCGTTAAAGTTTCCGTCGTTCTCAGCTCATTTGAGCACAGTGGTCTAGTAAGTGTGCAGGTGTCTCACGCACCCAGAGTGAAGGCTGAGGCCACTGGTAAAACTCAAAGTGAGCCAGAAGAGCTGGGCTACTCACAGCACTGGCCTCTGATGAGATACGGAGCTTGCGCTACTTCCTTTATTGACAAAGTCTTCCCTATGAGGAAAAACAAACGGCAGCTAAACTAAATAGTATATGTACTGATTGCAGTAGTTGATTTTCTGACGCCGGATTCTTGTCTCATCAGAAGGTGGTGGTGATCAGGCTCTAGCCCATGGTGGCCAGCCTATGCACCACACCTTAAGTAACACTGCAGCACAGCCAAGGCCTGTTCTACAGTAGTGATTGTTACCAAAGTCCTTACGCTCCAAGGCAGAAAAACCACCACGATAAAAATGGCCCATCTGCTACCGCTACCTTTGCTGCAGAGGGACACCTTTCATACACATCTTCTTTCCCTGTATTTCATGGATCTTCCCAGATTCTCACCTTAACATTATTTGTTTTCTTGATTTCTAGAGACAGAATAAATCCTTTGCTCTGCAGATATGTATGGCAAAGATCTTTTATGGCTGCTGAAACATTTTTATTTTTCTCTCTTGTTTAATTACAGCCCCTTGAATCTAGCAGGTGGGAAGGCAGTGGAACTTTCATCTGGGCCCAGAACCAATGGTTCTGTGTCTGCAGAACCAATGGCAGCACCTGTAAAAGCCGCAGCAAAAGAACAAGTAGCTTCCTTCTTGGAGAACAGATGATCTTGTGGCCACAGTAACTGTTTGTGCTCTGGTTTCAGCTGAGTGACTGCTACCGAGGAGTGGTGTTTGACAGCCTGGAGACACTCTTTGCTCGGAACGCAGCTACCGCTCTCCTCTGCCTGCTGAAGGCCATCGGCAATCGGGAGCACATCTATGTCATCAACATGGCCCAGGATTATGCAGCCATGAAGGCCCAGGAGAAAGCCAAAAATGAGCAAGAAGGTAAGGCCATACCCTCCTGGGCTGTTCTTCCCAAGCCCTATAGGTCTTTCCTTTAAACAGAGCTCTAGGCTTTTTACAGTCCTTCCCTGCTGTGAGCACCCATTAGGCTTATGTGCAGCTACATTTGCCATCTCATTGGCGCCCCACCTCTGCCCTGGAGGGTGGCTGGGAGTTCTTATTTCTACTTTGCATGTGGGGAAATTGAGGCACAAGTGACCTGTTGAGAGATTATAGAACGAAGGATGGAACCCAGCTCTTCTCACCATAGGCATCTTCTTCTTTCCCTCGATATCACATTACATCCCTTCATCTTCTGTGTAATTACAGCCTACCTGAGGGTATCACAGGGCTTCCAGGTGGCCCAGTGGTAAAGAATCCACCTGCCAATGCAGAAGATACAGGAAATTAGTCACTGGGTTGGGACAGTCTCTTGGATGGCAACCCACTCCAATATTCTTGCCTGAAAAATCCTATGGACAGAGGAGGCTAGCTGGCTACAGTCCATGTGGCTGCAAAAAGTCAGACGTGCTCAGTCAGACTGAGCACGGACTGAGAGGACCACGTCACAGGTCCCATCCTTACTCAGGTGACCCATTCATTAGCTTGTCGGTTTTGTCTAAGCCCACTGTGAATCTCCGGTAAGACCAGAGTAAAGCTTGTAACTTTAGGAAACAGTTTCTACATTTTAGCCTATTGTGTACCAGGCACTGCAGCAGACTGTGTACACTTAAAATGTCTTTAAAGGACACTTTGGGTCATTTAGTCCTCACAAAGATTATTGCCCCCATTCTACAGATATGGAAAACAAGTACATACACACATGCACAAAGAAAGTAATGTTAGCTGAAGTTCCAAATTTAGACAGAAGCAGACCCAGCAGATCTTGGCCCCTGAGGGAGAGGACGGCACTACCCCTCAGAGGCAGAATCCTGCTTCAGCCTCAGCTCTGGTCATATCAGTGCCCTTCCTCACTCAGCCTTGCCTCTGTCTTCCAGAACAGTCTGCACCAATCATAATGCTTTTCCTTTTAAGGAAATATTTGCAAACACTGAGCTCTCTTAGTTCATAGTGAAGTGAAAGTCACTCAGTTGTACCCGACTCTTTGCGACCCCATGGACTATGCAGTCCCTGGAATTCTCTAGGCCAGAATACTGGAGTGGGTAGCCTTTCCCTTCTCCAGGGGATCTTCCCAACCCAGGGACTGAAGCAGAACTCAAAGCCTGCTTCCTTTTATTCTCATCCAGAGAAAAATTAGGAAGATTGACCAGGCATCTCTCAGCAATATTTCAACCTCCAGATTCCTAGTTTCCAGAAAACTCATTTCCCCTCAACAATCAACTTTTGAAAGAAAGTATCTCTTTTCATTTTCTCAATTACCTGTAGTTTTCACAGTTGCAATATAGGTCCCTATTCCCTTAATCATTTTAAAAAGTCCTGAGGCAGCGTACAATATTATTATATTAGACTCTAGTTGTTACTGAACATTTATGACTGTGCCAGGCACTGGGCTAGGTGCCTTACATGATTGCTTATTTGATTCCCACAACAGCCCTGTGAAGGAAGAATTATTATTCTGATCTGTTGCTATCCTCTGGTAAGTCTTAGAGACTAAGAACTGAAGATGTAGATCTCTGAGCCCAAAGCTCAAACTTCGGGAAGCGTCAGGCAAGAATGTGGTGCCTGTGACGTGTGCAGAAGCAGCCCAGAGCCTTCGTGCCAAGTGTGAACCACACTTCAGGACCTGGAATCTGCAGGGTGTGGAAGTTGACAGTTCTGTCACCTGAGCACTTTGGTGGCTTGTGTTAGTAATGGGTAAAGTCAGTGGGTGGTATATTACTTTCCTATTACTCCTGTAACACACTGTTTCAAACTTGATGACTCACCACAGATTTGTTCTCTGACAGTTCTGGGAGTCAGAAGTCCTAAAACTGAGGTGTCAGCAGAGCCATGTTTCTCTGGAGGCTCTAGGGGAGAATCCTCCTCGCCTTTTCTGGCTCCTAGAGGCCCCCTGCCTTCCTCGGCTCGTGGTTCCTACCTCACAACTCTCTGACCTCTGCCTCATTGTTCCCTCTTCTTCTCTGACCCTGACCCCCCTGCCTGCCTCTTGTGGACCTCTGTGATTATACTGGGCCCACTCAGATAATTCAGGGTAATCGCCCCAACTCAAGATCCTTAATTTAATTACATTTGCAAAGTTCTTTCTGCCATGTAAGGTGACATATTCACAGGGTTCTGGGCACTAGCACGTGGACATCTTTGGGGCCCCGGTTCAGCCTCCCACAGATGGAACCATTGTAGGAACTATGTGAGTGCAGGAAAGCCCATCAGAGATTAGGCAGGCCGCCTGTGGTCCCCACCGCCTCTCCCTGTCACACACGCACCACAGCCTGCTTAGGCAAGAGCTAAACCACTGGGGTCCCCGCAGCCAACGGTGGTGGGTGAGTTTTTCCCACCTTCCTGTTTGTTCCTTGCAGAGCACAAGCGCAGGGAAGCACAAAAGAGAGAGAAGGAGCGTCTCCAAAACATGGATGAAGAAGAGTATGATGCCTTGACAGAGGAGGAGAAGATAACGTTCAACCGAGAGGTTCAGCAAGCCCTGCGGGAGAGGAAGAGGAGGTCAGTGTCCAGGGCCGGTCAGAAGGGAGGCACTGCCGCTGGGAGCAATTTCCGTCAGGCACACGGCCCATCCTGAAGACCAGGGTCATCGGGGCTGGGGACGAGGCAGCCATGGCCACGGGAGATGTGGGAGGCTGACTTGCTGAGAGCAGAAACAGGTATCTTGCACAATCAGGGTGCTGGTTGTTGCAGCCTTCCCAGGTCTCCATTCTCCTGTCCTTCCTTCTTTCTGGGGGACAGATGGGACCCAGGGATAGAGGCTGTAGTGTAAAAAGAGGAGGGGCTTCTGGACCCTGCACTGTCCTGGGCTCCTGCTGGCTCCCCTGAGAGCCACGGCTCATTAGCCTCTGTGCTCAGGTGTCCACAGATGGTGACCCAGGGGGCCACTCTTGTGACGTGGGCATGGTGGTTGCCCTCCATAACTTAGCCATTTCTCCTCCTTTCCTGGCCAGCGTCTTGACCTTTGGTGGTGCTGTCCATCCCCTGAGGTCTGACTGCCACTCCCACTTGCCTCTCAGCCTGGGCAGTTCACCAGAGACCCTGGGCAGGCTCCCAGGCCAGTGCTCTCAGCCACCTTCTGTGCCCATGCCTGGGGACCACACGGGACTGACTGAACCCCCTCCATACCACCCATGAGACATGGCCCACGATTTCATGCTGTCTCACATACTGGTGGGCAGTGTCCTGTCCTCAGATCTTCAGACATGCCAAGGGAGGGAGGGGGGTCTACTGCCTACCCCTCCCTAGGATTCCAAATGCTGGTGGGGAGGCAGGATGCTTACCTATAATTTAATCCCCTTTTCTCCTCTCCCCCTACTTCCAGACTCCTCCCACTGGCCCCCAAAGAGCTTTTATGTCCTCTACAGTATCAGTATATATATACACCTACATCTCCTGCATGGTCTACTGTAAACATGCCTGGGCCTCGGGAATCCCAGCTTTGGGATTCCAAAAGAATCGCTTTTTTTTTTTTCTCATTCAGGTCATTTACTTTCAGGCATTCATCTCACAGTGGACTTAGAAAATGCAAATCTGATTCTCAGAGCTCAACAGTGACTTGTTTGTAATGCACACACACATGAAGTGATGAAGTAATGATGAGTCAACTTCAGTGAGCAGAGAGCCACAGCAGTCAGAACAACCAGGGATTCCCAGAGATGAAAACAAATGGATTCCGTATCTTCAGAAATGCCATCCCCTCCACACTTTGTTTATACGTGGTGCCCAGGCTTGGTGCCCTCTCTGCCGTTAGCAGCAGGGCAGACACGGCTGAATCCATAGCTGGAAAGGAAAGGAAAGAGAGAGAAGGAGAGGAACGTGGCCTTCAGCTCTAGCACCATGGCTCCAAGTGGGCCACAGTGAGGACCACTGTGAAAAACATCATTTCTTCTTGTCTAAACCTCGGACATGAGTGTAGAAAGCTGGGCCTCATCTGTACTGATATCAGAGCAATCTTTGAAAGTTGTTTTTTAAGGGTGATAACATCCAGCTGATTTACAGCCCTTCCCTCACTCTCCTGTGAAAGGAGACTGGAGTAGAATTAAAGATCAGTTGAGAATTCCTCTTAGTTGAGCTTCAGTTATCAGTTTTACTAAATGACGATTCAAAGGTAGATGTGAGCCATTCTTTCCTCCTTTCTTTCCTTCTTTTCTTCTCTTCCTTCCATCTTCCTTCCTTCCTATAATATCCAGCTTTCTTTTGTTCTTTCCTTGTTTTTATGCTCAAGAAAGCTCTGCACCATGTTCCCCCCACGAGGTGATCTCAGCAGGGGAGGGGCTCGGGCAGGACCCTCTGAACTCTTGTTTTCTCTGCCTGACTTAATGAAGGGAGCTGGAGAGACTGGCAAAGGAGATGCAGGAAAAGAAGCTACAGCAGGAACTTGAGCGACAGAAGGAAGAAGATGAGCTAAAACGGAAGAATAAAAAGCCAAAGCAGGGACCCGTAAAGGAGGAGCCGTCCACGAAGAAAACTCAGATACCAAGCCGGCAGGTAGCAACCCTCCCTCACCCCTCAGCGGCAGGCAGGTGCAGAATGGTCCACCACCACAGCCAGCATATCAGCCCAGCACATTTCCCCGCCAGAAAGCTGGCCTAGGACTGTGTAGACTCTGTGGTGGAGCAAAAGGCAGGGGGAGAGGGATCAGCATTTTCTGAGCACTGACCGTGTGTCCTGTGCTTTCTTGTGCTTCCCATAATTCTGTCCTGTTACATCCTGTCCTTCCTCAGAGGTCCAGAGACATGAACCCCATCCAGAATTTAACAGGATGAGCTGTGACAGTTGTGTGTGTGCACAGATCTGGCTCCTCCTGCTGTCTCCTGCAGCCCCCTGGATGGGGTTAAATAGACTGGTGATGAAGGCTGTTTCCAGTGAGCCACCAAGTCAGTGTGTTCAACCAGGAGCTGATCCGTGACCGCAGTCAAGGGAGATGCTCCAGCATAAGCCGTCCTTGTGATTGTCAGTCTGCCTGTCACGTCTCTGCCCACTGATACACGGTACCCAGTCTTGGTGCAGACTGGCCAGAGCAACGTCCAGGGTGGCACTGGTGGCCGAGGGGTGTGGCGAGCTGGGCTGCACAGTGGCCGCTCCAGCCCTGAGAGTGCTGAGGATTAAACTAAAGCCAGACTCCCAGACAAGGTGCAGGCTGGTCCCAGGAGGCAGATGGAAGAGCAGAGGGATCAGTGTCCAGGAGTCCCCATCAGGCAGAGCTCAGGCAGAAGCAGGTCTGAGCACTTAAAACTTAGGCACCAAAACAAGGGTAAGAAAGAGGCTCCTGCAGCCTTCCAAGTGCAAGTCCTTCCTTCAGCAGGCGCTTCTTCTACACTCAGTCCACTTCCACTTGGAACAGGATATCTAGGCAGAACTCTGTAGATGGGAACTACAGCAGGCACCCAGCCCTCCCCTCCCCCCCACAAATAAGGCTATCCGCCCACTCCGGGAGACAGTGATGTCAGTATTGTTGTGTCAGCTCTCTCCAGGCTGTAGAGACGGACATATAGCGGGGGAGCTGATGCAGTGCAGAGACGGGATAACTAGCCTGGGCCTCTCATGCCTCCACACCTGAGCTTAGGCAAGAGAAGAATGTCACTGGGCTGAACTGGACTGTCTGTCCTCAAAGAATGACCCCCAAACCTGTGAAGCCGCCTGGAGGGTTTCATCAGGAGGGGAGAAAGTCAGAACCCACAAAGCAAGTTTAAAAGGGTTTCATCAGGAGGGGAGAAAGTCAGAACCCACAAAGCAGTAAGAAAAAGACTAAGGTTGGTTTCTCTCTGCAAGGTTCATTAGATAACATACAGGTTTGTTTAAGAGACTAGAGTGTAGCCAGATTCTGAAACCCTGTCTGTCCCCAGCAGCACTGATTAATCTGTATACATAATCTGTATAATTTTAATAACTTGGCACTACGAGACTTTTTACTGTGTGACAGACACTGTTATAAGCTTTTTACATGTACTCACACGTTTAATCTTCAGTGGTCCTCTGGGGTAGTTATTAATATTACTGTCAACATGATACAGATGGGCCAGAGATGTGGATTGCTCACCCATGGTCACACAGCTAACAATTGTGAGACCAGGTTTGGACCACTAAACTCAGTGGCCTCTCTGGAGGAAAGGCTCTTCTTGAGCATCTTTTCCTGTTGATCCTTCAGAGCAGCAGCTCTCAACCAGGAGTGGCATTATAGCTGCTGTGCATAATGCCCGGCCCCAGCCAGCTCTATGGCAAGGAAGGACCACAGAGCCAGTCTTCTGAGAAAGGCCCCCACAAAATCTATAGGCACAGCCCTGGTGTGTGTATCAGGGGCTGGAATCCTATGAGGCCATCTTACAAAGCAGAAACGCCCTCTTTCTCCTTCTTTTGCGATTTGCTCTCCCTGAAAGAACTGTTTTAAGAATGTTTTATGTGTTTTTGCCTTCTAGATTCTTACTTTTTCCAAACTAGAGGTGAAGATTGACGCAGTAGAAAGAAAAGTGTCCGTCAGAGAGCAGGTAGTTGTGGAGAAGGAAGAATGAAATAAGAGGAAGAGGAACCTCCTGTCAGATATCAACACACTTTGGTTTCCTCTTGTCCAGGAGCAAGAAGACAGCGAGGGGGACCTCCCGAAGGACACTGACAAGAACATGGCCCAGAAGTTTAAGACCTTCGAGCTGACCCTGAAGGACATCCAGAGCATCCTCACGTACTGGGACCGGAAGCAGGGAGTTCTGCTGCATCACATCGGCGCTGAGGACATGAGCCACGAGGAAGGCACCGACCAGCGCCAGGTTCCCTCCGGCGGACGCCGAGGCCGCAAGGACCGGGAGCGGGAGCGCGCGGAGAAGGAGCGAGCCGAGAGGGAGCGCCTGGAGCGGGAGAGGGCGGAGAAGGAGCGGCTGGAGAAGCTCCGCGCCCAGGAGGAGCGCAGCGACGGGGGCGAGGGCGAGGAGGAGGACCACGAGGGGAAGAAGGATCTGGGTGTGCCGTTCATAAGCATCCAGACGCCTGACTCCGAAGGCTCGAGCTGGAAGCAGGCCCTGGAAAATGAGAGGCTTCCTAAAGGGGAGCAGGTACAGACTCTCCTCCAAGACAGAGATGTACCGATCAGGTAGCCAGGTAGCCGTACAGAGCTAGTCCTTGTAAATGTGTTTTCAACACAAAATCCAGATCCCCTTAATTCCATTCATCTCTGATGTCCCTTTGTTTATAAAACAAAAATGGCTAAAAGGACCTTTTTCTATGTGATGAAATATCCATAGGAAGTTCCACAGATCTAAACTATTCCATCTAACGTTATAAAAAGCCACTCATAAAATTAATTTTAGTATTGACAATACTGTGTTATGGGTTGGCAAGGCAGGTATACTTTGGGGGTGATGCGAATGGCTCAACTATTCTAAAATTTCTTTCCCATAAGCTTCCCACCATGACAGAAATTATACGACCAGACAGCTTCTTGTACCTAGAAACAAAAGCATCATATTCAGAAACCCCTTTGGCAGTGATATGGAGGGGATGGTTATTATAATCTTTCATCCCGGGACAAACTTTTTTGGTGAAACACCAAAAACAAATATTTGAGGCTACAGGTCATACAGTCTCTGTCCCAAACCCCCACCCCCAACAATGGATATGACTGGACATGACTCTGTTCAGATACAGCTTGATTTACAAAAGCAAGTAGCAAGCCAGATTTGAGCAGGGGGCCGCAGTCTACCCACTGGTTTAGTTTAGTATTTATCAGAAACTAGATGCAACCTTAAAAGTAGAGAGCAGAGCCTGAGAGGAACCATGAGTTAGACTTGCTTAAAGACCTTCCTGCCTCTATTAATTTAATAGAGGATTAAAGTTATTCATCCATTTTCTCACAGATATTCTGAATCCTGGGAGTTAACTCTAGCTACATGTTAGTCAGGAAGTGTCTTCAACTTTCTGACCCAGAGAATTAGCAACACCTGATTGCATGAAGATAGTTACTTGCTTGAGCTAATAGCCTGTTTGGTCCACTCAGGTGGCCTCATGGTTGTGATGACAACAATTAATCAAGGGATAGCATCCTTTTTCTGAGGGTTTTACAAGCTGAGGAGGAAATTGCTACCAGATTTTCAAGCCATCTGCTCTGGATGGCTCGCATTCATTATATATCAGAGTAGAATGGGAAATGCTGCAGGAATAAGTTGCCTCTCTAAAGTTTCTTTTTTAACTTCTCTCTTCATTCCCATCTTTCACCCCATTCCCAGAACCTTGATGTGCTTTTTTTTCCCTTTGCTGTATGTGACCTGCTCTAGCACTAACTCTCTTTTACCTTTGAAAAGAAAGAACACTTAAAGGTAGAAGAGATATTAACAGGGGATCTGAAAATAAATGAAACAGCTCTATACTGTAGACATCAGAATGTTAAGAGATGGTCTCTTTAAACAGAGGTTTGAGTCCCAGCTGTGTGCTAGGCCATGTGCTATATCACCCTAGTTCCAGTCCTAATGAACTTTGCAGTCCAGTTGCAGAGAGAGACCATCAAGCAATCATAATAAAGTGACAAAGGTTATGATAAGAGAGGGAGCCTGAAGCCCATAGCAAGAGCCCCAGCTGGGTCTGGAGGTGTGGGGTCTGGAAGGACCTGCAGAGCTGTGTCAGAGGCCCTTTACACGCCATCCCTGACACACGCCTATATCAGGGCATCTCCTGAGAAAGGTGAGAGAAAGGGGTAGGGCCCCACCATCCTGTGCTCTTTCAGGGAGGCCGTTAGGGGTAGCCTGCCCTCTACACCAGAGATTAATCTTGATATTTTCCTTTAGATCCTAGACATCTTGGGCCTGGGTTCCTCTGGACCACCTATCCCACCACCTGCTTTGTTCTCAATCATCTCCTACCCTGTGAAGCGACAGCCTTTGACCATGACAGAAATCCTGAAGCATTTCGTGTTTGTAACCCCACCCTCTGAAGAGCTTTCCCTGATGGAGGAGAAAAGAGAAGTGGAAGCAGAAACAGAGTTTTCAGCCACTCCGGGCTCCTCAAAGGTAAAGGGAGAAACTTATCCTCCTGACCTTGGGCCTTCACATGGGCCCTCCACGTGGCCAAAAATTGAGCCCAAGGTTGATGTCAAGTTCACTGGGGTGTTTGCCTCCACTCACTTGGGATTCCACCCGAGCCTTCCTAAGCTGCACCATCCCTTGGTCTGACTCTTCCTGTGCCCCCAAGAAGAGACTAAAAATAACACTTGTTGATTTGCTCTAAAGCTCATTTGCAAAAAAAAAAAAAAAAGTGAAACTAGCTCTTTTAAAAAGGTAGCAAAATGTATTATGAAGCTAAGGTAATTCACACAGTGCAGAAGAATACAAGAATCAACAGACACAAGGAAACACACACCATTAGAGAAAGAAAAGATTATTAAGAAATTATATGGGGAAGATTGGATATTTTGGATAAAGTTGCTTTTTATCTCCTTGCCTGACACAGTGCAGTAAAAGTAATTCCACCTAGATTAAAAGGATAAGTGTTCAAAATGAAATCATGTAAAAGTAGAAAATTTATTTTTACATATACAGTTAATAGAATAAATAAAGAAAAATAGATTTGACTAGTAATATGAAGAATGCAGGGATATTAAAAATTACAGAGGGGCTTTTTATTTCCAGAGGAGTAGTTCAGTTCAGTTGCTCAGTCATGTCCAACTCTTTGTGACCCCATGGACTGCAGCACGCCAGGCTTCCCTGTTCATCACCAACTCTCAAAGCCTACTCAAACTCATGTCCATGGCATTGGTGATGCCATCCGACCATCCCATCCTCTGTCGTCCCCTTCTCTTCCTGCCTTCAATCTTTCCCAGCATTCGGGTCTTTTCCAATGAGTTGGTTTTTCACATCATGTGGCCAAAGAGGAGTATGGGGGCCAAAACTTGAATCATCTCCTAGCCTTCTTCCTATAAACCATGCATGTTAGCAAAAAACAAAATCAGCAGCAAATAAAGTTATCTATAGGCCCTGCTTACACCTCAATTAGGTAACAGAGAGCCCCAAACTTCAGTTTGGTAAGTAAATAGACAATCAATATCAGGTATCAGCACTGGTGGGCAGGCCTTACTTGGGCAGAGTCCAATAAAAAGGTAAAAAAGAAAATATTGCCACCATCAGAGGTAACTATTACACCAACCTCTTTTCTGAAAATTGAACCTTAAAGGGAAAGAGTTTAGCTTTCTTTGACTTACAGTTTTAGGAGGAACTCAAGCTCATCTCCAGTACATGAAGGAAAGCTCTTCTTTCTAGGAGAATGACAGCTGAAATTATAGAAAGAATGGTAGAATTAGAAAGGCACCATTCTGATATCCCCAATGACGTACTTGATTAAGGAGTGCCAGGGGATTCCTAGAGTGCTGGTTTGTTGGAGAACAGGACACTCGCTCTGAGCCAGAGCATCGTCCCACGGGTGGCTGGCTGGCTGCAGAGAGGGAAGTCCGCTTTGCCATGGCCAAGATCTGCGAGCATCACTGCAGCCACACAGACACCCTTTGCATCTATAATCGTGAGTCTGCCTGACATCATTTGTCTCCCACTGTGACCAAGTATGGTGTGCACAGCATCCTCTCTGAATCTAATCGAGTTTTTAAATCTTTTTTTCAGCTTACATGAAATACAGGAAATAAGTTTTAAGTGATACTCTGAGAACAGTCAAAAGATTTACAGACTATGGAATATTCTGTCATGATACAGATTTGGTCTATGAAAAAAATCAGTGTGATTGGGAAGAAATTAGAAATCTAGATTTAAAAAATTACTAAAGAAGCACAACAACAAAATACAGTATGGGAACCCACTGCAGACCAGCTTCAAGCTTTCTCTGGAGCTTTGGCCTCCTTTCAGGGAATGGGGTGCCAGGGAAAGACCTAGACTCCTCTCCACACTTCTCTCCTACAGTGGTGTCATAGTCTGGGCCCTGCCATTCTCAGCAGTCACCAGCATCTTGAACCTGGTGAGGTCACCCCAGACCGCTGGCGGCGAGGTCACCCCAAACCACAGGCAATGTCATGGGCATTCCTGTCTCCTGCTTCTGTGATCGTAGGATGATTGTTTAAGACCCTGTGCTCATTTTCAATTTAAGACCCAGGAGGAGCAAACCACCTCATCTAAAGGGAGCAAACAGAAAACGAAAGAAAAAGAGAAAGAAAAAACAGATCAGCTGCGTGAGACTCAGAAGGAGAAACGTCGAATGGCCTTCAACAGGAAGGGCCTTTCTGCAGGAACTTCCGGAACTGTTGCTCCGCTATCAGACATAGACCAAAACAACTTATCTGGGCAGCATTCCCAGGAGAAATTCACCAGGTGGGCCTTGGAGCCAGCTAGGGAGGGGAAGGCTGAAGCTCCAAATGAGGGTGTGGCTGTCACAGCCTCAGATGGGAACCGGGTTGTCCTGACTGTTACGGACCTCTGTGGCGGTCAAGGACCGCCATGCCTAACCGCAGCAGGATCGGACTTCTCCCAGGCAACAGTCCTGGCTTCTCTTGGCCCAGAGGAAGCATCCTAACAGTAAAAGCCTGTGTGGTCATTTTCAGGCTGAATCATTTCCGGTGGATTGTGCCTGCCAACGGTGAGGTGACATTGCGCGTGCACTTCTCTTCGAACGATCTTGGGATCTTTGACCAAACATTTAACTTTGAGATCCTTGGAACTCACCGCCAGTACCAGCTTTACTGCCGAGGTGTCTGCACTTACCCATACATTTGCCAGGACCCAAAGTAAGTGTATTTTGTCCTTAAAGAAAAGATTGACAGATACATTTTTGTTTTCCCGCATGGAACTTTGAACGAGGTGTGTCTTAATAGAAATGTGGAACCAGGGCAGCATCCCAGGCCCTCTTGTACTGGGCTCCAGAGCCATGGGCATTGATTGAGTCACAGAAATGACACGGTACCATGTAGCTGAAATAGAATGCTGGCAGATGTGAAGGGCAAGGGGATATCTTCCTGTGGCAAGTTAGTTTATTTAACTATTAAGCAAATGTAAACATTTTATATTTGCTGTAGGACTTTTATCCTGTAACCTCAGTATATGTATGTATCTCCACAGGCAGATTTTTTTCCTGAGTACCAAACACTGAGCCCCTTATGCACCACATAAAGGCCCCTGGCTTGAGTAAGCCAGGGGACTTTTTATAGCTTGTACACCAAGAAGAGTTTTTTTGCAATTCTCACCAAGGGGCCACATCGGACAGGGAGCTCAGAAGCTGGTTAAGATCCACCAGAACTAGGCTTCCTTAGGGTTGGTTTCTCAGGGCTTTTTCTAGCTAGGCACACTAGAACAGGAAGTCCAGCTCAGTTTCATCATCAGCCCCATTATGAAAGACACTCCTGGGAATATTTTTTTCTCAGGTTCAAACTGTACTGTCTTCCCTCAGGGTTGGTTCCATAAGTGTCCTCAAATTAAGAGTCATTCCAGAAATGTCCTCAAATTAAGAGTTGTTCTGTCTCCAGACTCCTGGACCCTTTGCTGAACAGGGAATGTTGGGTTCATGTATACATCATGTGGAGGCATTCAGACACGCCTCCTCTCCTCTTCCTTCTCTGTGTTCAGGGTGGTATTCCCTCAGCAGAAGATGGACATGAAGGCAAATGAGGTCATCTTTAAGAAGTATATTGTGAGCTTGGAGAGGTTTCACTTCGGGCCACTGCTTTGTGGGAAATCAAGAGATAAGTAAGTGTTCCACTATTTCAAAGCAGATTTCAGACCCCTGGGTTGGACCCATGAAGAGTACGAGCCGGGGTTCCTATGTATTAATAGTAGACCCAGCTCTTACTGACATTGCCTCAGGTAGCCCTGCACCAGAGATCAGAAGTGGGTTCTTGTGCCCCAAGTTTCTGCTAAGCTCTCAAGTGACTGAGGATGCTGTTTTCCCGGATGGGGTGGCCTGGAGGAAGACCTAGTTTGGGTAGGGGAAGGGTAGGATGTAGAGTTTACCTGAGGATGTGTTCAGTTTGAGATGCTCGCGAGATACAGCTAGAAGCCACAGAAAGCAGGGCATAGTCTATACGGTTTTGGTTCTCAGAGGAAAGTCTGTTTCAAGACAAAAAAAAATGCCATGGGTCTGATGAGATCACCTAAATGAGAATACACAGTAAGGCGAGAAGGACTGTGGATGAAGCCCTAAAGAATTCCACCACTGACAAGAGATAAGAGGGCAGGGGCTACTGGTGGAAACCGGTAGAGCATGGTGTCCTGGAGCCATGAGAAGAGGGCCTGGCCATCCATGTTGATTGTGGCAGGGAGAGTGGAAAGGTGATGACATCAACGTCCATGGGGCTTAACAACACGGAAGTCATAGGACCCTCTCGGGATTTCTGAGGATGAAATCCAAGTAAAGTGAATTGAGGAGTGAGTGGGAGGTGAGAGAATAGAGACAGAGTGTGGAGGTGGTTCTTTGGAGAAGCTTGACTGTAAAGGGATATGGAGGCAGCTGAGGACAGGAGAGAGACCTGGAGTGCGGGGAAGGCTGTTCGTTCACTGTTGTTCTTATGATGTTTAGATGTCAAGGGGGGAAGTAGGGAGGAAGAAGCTAGAGTTTCCAGAGAAAGTCAGGGCAGTGAGTGGTGCAGCTCCCTGAAACAACACAAGAGGTGGAGATGCTGGCTTTGCCAGGACGAAGGACCATATCATCACATCGGAGGAAGGTGAGATGGCTTCAGGTGCAGGTAGGGTCACAGATTTGACTGGAATGGTGAGGTTCCCATGCAACTGTTTTCTCCGTAGTGAATGATGTGAGGTCATCCCTAACAGTGAGGCAAGTTGAAGGAAGTTTAAAATGTTGGGAAAATGGAGAAGGTATGAAACAGGTTTTGTGCAAAGTAGGAGAGGGTGAATATTAGAGAAATAGATTAAGAGTATCTGGCAGAACTGGGGGCCCAGCTAAGGTCAATGGTCATTAATATTTAGTGATACAAGTTTTTTTGTTTTTAGTCATATATAAGTTGCTTATTATATAGGCAAGAAGGTGAGACCAAAAACAGAACCAGGATCTCAATCATGTTTTAATTCCATCTAGCATTTATTGTGATAAGTGGCGAATGATTATTTCTATGCTTACTTGGTGAAACTAATGAGCCAAGTTAGTTATCCATTCCCTTCATAACCTCTTGTTTATTTCCTAAGATAATGGACTAGAAAATGAAGTTGAAGAGAGTTGACTGTTGATGGAGAGGATCCTTAAGACCCAGTAGAAAGGCTTAGACAAGAGAAGGGGTGGGAGTAAGGTTGATGGGTGTGATATAGATCATCAGCAGCCAGAGGTAGGATTCAGGGAAATGATGGCCGGTTCAGAGAGGCCTGTGTTCAGAGCAGCACTGGAATTAACCAGGGTATTAGGCCAGACAGCAATGATCCAAGAGGGCAATTACAGTGGTCCCTAAAAAAGTATCATTTGTCTTTTAAGTCTTGCTGAGCCTCAACGTCCTCATCTGCAGAACGGGAAAATAATAGCACCTACAGCACAGTTTTGGAAAGACCGAACTAGAGAGTACACATGTAACTTTTAGCAAAGTGCTTGGTGGTGATAATTAACAGTGAGATGTGAAGGCCACCACCTCTCTGGCAGTTACACAGAGAAAGCTCTGTCTCTCGGATTTAATCTCTGCCATGCCTTCTCCCTTCCTCCATTGTAGACTGTCCAGAGAGCTCTTCAGACTGTTTGTGGGCACAGTGGTGCCGTGCTTTCCTGACCTGTGCTATAACCTCCAGCGATGTGTGTGTCTGTTGATGTTCCCTGATCCTTCTCTGGCTGCTTTTCTGCTTGGTGCCATTAACTGGGCAGTTTCCAGTGCTTACAGTGCTCCACTCGGAGGGTCTCTCCCTAAGGTACCAGGGAACAGAAACAGCCCTGAGCAGTGAGCAGTGTCAAATGCATCTATGTTGAAACAGTAGCATCCTGTGCGAGTGTAGGAGAAGGTGGTAAATGAGGTCTTCTCTAAGATATGAAATAACAGGTTACTCAAACAATCATCTGTCTTGGCAGCATAAGCACTGGGAAGGATAGAGCTACAGATTTCTTAGTTAGAAATCTTTGCTGTAGTAACAACTGCCCTTTATTGGGCATTTGTTATCTGCAGCTGTCCTCAGAGCATTAGGTGCTCTATTTCATTTGATACTCTTGATATCAATGTACTCTTGATATTTCATTTGATACTTGAAATCCTAAGAGTTTTTATCATCCCATCTTAAAAAGATGAGACCAAGGTTTGGGGTGGGTTTGTGGGGGAGTAGTCAGGTCATAGCTGCAAGTCTTCACCATGAGGTTTGTGTTGGTAACCTTCATGCCACTGCCTCTGTGTAGCCACTTTATCCTTTGAAATTGCCTTGCATCTCACAGTCTGCTTTTCCACCTGAATTCTCAGCCAGTCCTCACATCCACATCCCGAATTTTTGTTCACTTCCAGGTACAAGTCCTCTTTGTTCCCAGGCAACGTGGAGACACTGACAATCCTGAACAGCTCCCCAATGGTCGTGGAGGCGTTCTTCTGTTTTCAGAATGACATCAAAGCAAACACCTACTTCCTGGAGCCCATCAACATGATTCTGAAACCCAATGAGAAGCAGGTACAGTCACGTGGAAACAAGTCTACCAGGGCAAGGCTTTCCTTTGAATTTTGAGGCCTTGGCATCCTGGATATAAATGTTCTTTGTTTTGACTCTCCCACTAGCTGCTGAATGTATGGGCATACCCTACTGCAGTCGGTGTCTTTGAAGACAGCATTGTCTGCTGCATCAAGGAGAACCCCGAGCCAGCTGTCTTCAAGTTAAGCTGCCAGGGTGTCCGCCCAGAACTGGAGCTGGATCCCAGGCAATTGCATTTTGACCGGCTCTTGCTGCACAGGTCAGAGTTCTAGATGAGTCCAGGACTAGGATGAATGAAATTTAAAGAACATTTAGTTCTAAAGTGACCAACTCATCCTGATCTGCTTGGGACCTGCCTGGTTTTGGTGTTGAAAGTCCTCCATCCTGGGAGACTTCTGGTCCTGTGCGAATCGGGATGGGTGGTAACCCTCTGAGTTCACAGGTTGTCAGCTTGGGTTCAGTGAATGGACTGCAGGCTGTTTAAGGACTTCTCTAAGATCACCTGCCAAAGTGTGTGCATGTTTGTGTTTTTTTTCAGAAGGCTAGCTTTTTTCAGATTTTCAGTCCATTACCCTAAAAGGTTAAGAATCTTGGCTCTAGAAATTTAGAGGACAAGCAGAAAACACTAGACCAGACCTAGAACTTACACAATCATTCATGGAAATTGTATTATTCTAAATAGAGAATGTTTATTTCTGAGGCAGCTGGGGAAGTATATTGATTCATGTATCCTGCATTTCCTGATCATCACAGATAGGCCCTGTTCCCTGCAATAAATAGTAATAAACTGGTATGAATTGAAATAACCAGAAGTGTTTTCTCTGACTGGCTGTAATAAATCAAAATTGTTTGAAACGGACAGAATTTCCTTTGGTCTCTGCAGAAAAGACTCCAAGGCAGTTCTTCTCCGCAACATCACACTCCTGCCCCTGGCCTGGAGGATCACCAGCCTGGAGCACCTGGGCGAAGACTTCGCCGTGTCCGCCATGCAGGGGACCATAGCCCCCAAGTCTGAGTATAGCCTTCAGGTGCACTTCTTGCCCTCCAAACCTGTCAATGTCAAGAAGGCAATCCGGCTGGAGGTGAGGCTTCCTATGTCTTCAGACCTGGTCACCAAGATGTGTACACACTGGGTTCACTGACACCCACACTACCAACTCACAGACACACCAAGGCAATTCTCCATGTTACGTGCGCCCATCTAATCTATGTCTGACAACCCACAACGTCCTGCTCTGCTTCTCTTCCCAGGTTATACTCCTTCAACATCCACACCAGGAAATGCCTTGCTTTTTGGTCACTCTGAAAAGCACTCTGGTGAACTTTATCAAATAAAGTTGTCCTTATTTTCCAAATTGTCCTTATTTTCCCCAATTACAAAATTTAATCCCCCCCCCCACTTCCCCTGCCATCCAGTAGAGTAGCAAAGGAAATAGGTACTCTGGGTACTTGGTCTCTATCAATAGAGAAGAACTATATAAATTCTGGATCTGACAACCCAAGTTCTTTGTCTTACCATCCCCTCCTGCTGCCAGCCCTTCTTGTCATCTCTGTCAGAGGCTGAGCATCACAAGAAAGAAGGTAAACTCAAGCAATCCAATTTGTACTGTGAAACATTGGCAGAATGCTTGATGAAAGGAAAGATGGAAACTCTGAGTTAAAACTTGAGTTTGGTGACAGCTACAGATTTCCTCCCTGGCACCTTAATAAGGCAGCAGCTGTGGGGAGCTGGCCACTTAGCTTTCCAGCTTGGGGCTTCAGCAGAGAGGCAGGTGGTCTCCAGGCAGATACAGAGAGCCACACCCACTGCCCAGTGGCTCTTCCCCTTGAAACACAGACCCTTTACTGCCCCATCATCAGTCTCAAGAGTCAACAATCAGATCCAGCTAAAGATTGACACCAGTTCAGATATCGCTCAGGACAGTGAGGGAGGAACCACCATCAGAGATGACCACAGAGGGACAGCAATCAGGAGAGGTACCGCCATCAGGGACAATAGAGGGGACAGAAATCAGCTGGAGGCTAGGAGTCTTGCTTTTATTTATTTTTTTAACTTTTCCAGCTCTAACAGTAGTGGTGTTCATTGTTTTAAATCTGAAATTTCCAGAGGAGAGACATTAAGCACTCATTTTATATGAAAAACCTGGCACTTTTATCATGGGTTGAATCAGAAATAAAGAACAAAGCAGTTCAGATTTATAAAATGAGTTAAAGCAATTTAGAATATAAAAGTTTTTCATTTCAACTCTCAGAAAAATGCTCTTCAGGTTTATTTGACTTAAAAGTTCAAAGAAGGCTTTCCTACCGTGTGTACTCACAATCCAAACTTCAGTAAGGTAGTGCCAGTGATACAGATTATTGAAACCCAGTGAGTAGACAAGATGGAAAATGTAGTCCCTCTTCCTCATCCTTTTATTGACTGCCTACACCAGCCCTCCCCCAAAGGATATTACAAAGAACACTCAGCCTACACAAATGCTCAGTAAACAAAAACTAAATACATTGCAAAAATGTTTCTTACCACAGCCCCTTCTACATGATCCCCTCCTGCAGGTTCTTTAGTTTCAGACTCCCAAGAACCCTGAGGGTCTTGCCCTCACTAAAGAATGTCTCTTACCCTGACAGGTTTTAGACGCAGACAACCTCGTTGGTGTTGTTCAGATTGAAAACATCCTGATCTTTGCGGAGTCCTATGACGTTGCCTTAGACATCACCTTCCCCAAAGGTCTGTTGACTCCTCCAAAGAAAGGGTATTTAGAGGTCACATCTTTTAGGGCAGTGTGTTTCCTGTGTAGAGAAAGACCAGTGATTATTGGAGAGAAAGGTGGAATTGAAGTAAATGGTGAGCAGGCAAACTCAAGTGATGTTAGCAGTGTTGGTACAAATTTTAATCTCTCCAACTGGAGACAATAATGGGGTGGTCAAAATTTTAAATTTGAAGAGTCCTTTTCTGAGCAGTCATTGGAGAGTGAGTTCTTTTTTTTTTTTTTCTGTTAATATTTAACAGCCCTACTTTATTTTTTTTTCCTTTTTTATTTATTTATTTATTTATTTATTGGTCATACATTGATATGAATCAGCCATAGATTTACACGTATTCCCCATCCTGATCCCCCCTCCCACCTCCCTCTCCACCCGATTCCTCTGGGTCTTCCCAGTGCACCAGGCCCGAGCACTTGTCTCATGCATCCCACCTGGGCTGGTGATCTGTTTCACCATAAATAGTATACATGCTGTTCTTTTGAAATATCCCACCCTCACATTCTCCCACAGAGTTCAAAAGTCTGTTCTGTATTTCTGTGTCTCTTTTTCCGTTTTGCATATAGGGTTATCGTTACCATCTTTCTAAATTCCATATATATGTGTTAGTATGCTGTAATGTTCTTTATCTTTCTGGCTTACTTCACTCTGTATAAGGGGCTCCAGTTTCATCCATCTCACTAGAACTGATTCAAATGAATTCTTTTTAACGGCTGAGTAATATTCCATGGTGTATATGTACCACAGCTTCCTTATCCATTCATCTGCTGATGGGCATCTAGGTTGCTTCCATGTCCTGGCTATTATAAACAGTGCTGCGATGAACATTGGGGTGCACGTGTCTCTTTCAGATCTGGTTTCCTCAGTGTGTATGCCCAGAAGTGGGATTGCTGGGTCATATGGCAGTTCTATTTCCAGTTTTTTAAGAAATCTCCACACTGTTCTCCATAGCGGCTGTACTAGTTTGCATTCCCACCAACAGTGTAAGAGGGTTCCCTTTTCTCCACACCCTCTCCAGCATTTATTGCTTGTAGACTTTTGGATAGCAGCCATCCTGACTGGCGTGTAATGGTACCTCATTGTGGTTTTGATTTGCATTTCTCTAATAATGAGTGATGTTGAGCATCTTTTCATGTGTTTGTTAGCCATCTGTATGTCTTCTTTGGAGAAATGTCTGTTTAGTTCTTTGGCCCATTTTTTGATTGGGTCATTTATTTTTCTGAAATTGAGCTGCAGGAGTTGCTTGTATATTTTTGAGATTAATCCTTTGTCTGTTTCTTCATTTGCTATTATTTTCTCCCAATCTGAGGGCTGTCTTTTCACCTTACTTATAGTTTCCTTTGTAGTGCAAAAGCTTTTAAGTTTCATTAGGTCCCATTTGTTTAGTTTTGCTTTTATTTCCAATATTCTGGGAGGTGGCTCAGAGAGGATCCTGCTGTGAATCATGTCGGAGAGTGTTTTGCCTATGTTCTCCTCTAGGAGTTTTATAGTTTCTGGTCTTACATTTAGATCTTTAATCCATTTTGAGTTTATTTTTGTGTATGGTGTTAGAAAGTGTTCTAGTTTCATTCTTTTACAAGTGGTTGACCAGTTTTCCCAGCACCACTTGTTAAAGAGGTTGTCTTTTTTCCATTGTATATCCTTGCCTCCTTTGTCAAAGATAAGGTGTCCATAGGTTCGTGGATTTATCTCTGGGCTTTCTATTCTGTTCCATTGATCTATATTTCTGTCTTTGTGCCAGTACCATACTGTCTTGATGACTGTGGCTTTGTAGTAGAGTCTGAAGTCAGGCAGGTTGATTCCTCCAGTTCCATTCTTCTTTCTCAAGATTACTTTGGCTATTCGAGGTTTTTTGTATTTCCATACAAATTGTGAAATTCTTTGGTCTAGTTCTGTGAAAAATACCGTTGGTAACTTGATAGGGATTGCATTGAATCTATAGATTGCTTTAGGTAGAATAGCCATTTTGACAATATTGATTCTTCCAATCCATGAACACGGTATGTTTCTCCATCTGTTTGTGTCCTCTTTGATTTCTTTCATCAGTGTTTTATAGTTTTCTATGTATAGGTCTTTTGTTTCTTTAGGTAGATATACTCCTAAGTATTTTATTCTTTTTGTTGCAATGGTGAATGGTATTGTTTCCTTAATTTCTTTTCTGTTTTTTCATTGTTAGTGTATAGGAATGCAAGGGATTTCTGTGTGTTAATTTTATATCCTGCAACTTTACTATATTCATTGATTAGCTCTAGTAATTTTCTGGTAGAGTCTTTAGGGTTTTCTATGTAGAGGATCATGTCATCTGCAAACAGCGAGAGTTTCACTTCTTCTTTTCCTATCTGGATTCCTTTTACTTCTTTTTCTGCTCTGATTGCTGTGGCCAAAACTTCCAACACTATGTTGAATAGTAGTGGTGAGAGTGGGCACCCTTGTCTTGTTCCTGATTTCAGGGGAAATGCTTTCAATTTTTTTTCACCAATTGAGGGTGATGCTTGCTGTGGGTTTGTCATATATAGCTTTTATTATGTTGAGGTATGTTCCTTCTATTCCTGCTTTTTGGAGAGTTTTTAATCATAAATGAGTGTTGAATTTTGTCAAAGGCTTTCTCTGCATCTATTGAGATAATCATATGATTTTTATCTTTCAATTTGTTAATGTGGTGTATTACATTGATTGATTTGCGGATATTAAGAATCCTTGCATTCCTGGGATAAAGCCCACTTGGTCATGGTGTATGATTTTTTTAATATGTTGTTGGATTCTGTTTGCTAGAATTTTGTTAAGGATTTTTGCATCTATGTTCATCAGTGATATTGGCCTGTAGTTTTCTTTTTTTGTGGCATCTTTGTCTGGTTTTGGAATTAGGGTGATGGTGGCCTCATAGAATGAGTTTGGAAGTTTACCTTCTTCTGCAATTTTCTGGAAGAGTTTGAGTAAGATAGGTGTTAGCTCTTCTCTAAATTTTTGGTAGAATTCAGCTGTGAAGCCATCTGGTCCTGGGCTTTTGTTTGCTGGAAGATTTTTGATTACAGTTTCAAGTTTCCTTGCTTTGAGGTCTGTTAAGACTTCTATTTTTCCTGGTTTCAGTTTTGGAAAGTTATACTTTTCTAAGAATTGTCCATTTCTTCCAAGTTGTCCATTTTATTGGCATAGAGCTGCTGGTAGTAGTCTCTTATGATCCTTTGTATTTCAGTGTTGTCTGTTGTGATCTCTCCATTTTCATTTCTAATTTTGTTAATTTGGGTTTTCTCTCTTTGTTTCTTAATGAGTCTTGCTAATGGTTTGTCAATTTTGTTTATTTTTTCAAAAAACCAGCTTTTAGCTTTGTTGATTTTTGCTATGGTCGCTTTAGTTTCTTTTGCATTTATTTCTGCCCTGATTTTTAAGATTTCTTTCCTTCTGCTAACCCTGGGGTTCTTCATTTCTTCCTTCTCTGTTTGGCTTAGTGTAGAGTTAGGTAATTTATTTGTTTTTTTCTTGTTTCTTGATGTAAGCCCTTAATGCATGAACGCTTTCCCCTGCACTGCTTTTACAGTGTCCCATAGGTTTTGGGTTGTTTGTGTTTTCATTTTCCATTCATTTCCTATACATATTTTTGATTTCTTTTTTGATTTCTTCTATGATTTGTTGGTTATTCAGTAAGCGTGTTATTAGCCTCCAATATGTTTGAATTTTTTAACAATTTTTTTCCCTGTAATTGAGATCTAATCTTACTGCACTGTGGTCAGAAAAGATGACTGGAATGATTTCAATTTTTTTGAATTTTCCAAGACTAGATTTATGGCCCAGGATGTGATCTATTCTGGAGAAGGTTCCGTGTGCACTTGAGAAAAAGGTGAAGTTGATTGTTTTGGGGTGAAATGTCCTATAGATATCAGTTAGGTCTAGCTGGTCCATTGTGTCATTTAAGGTTTGTGTTTCCTTGTTAATTTTCTGTTTAGTTGATCTATCCATAGTTGTGAGTGGGGTATTAAAGTCTCCCACTATTATTGTGTTACTATTAATTTCCTCTTTCATACTCGTTAGCGTTTGCCGTACATATTGCGGTGCTCCTATTTTGGGTGCATATATATTTATAATTGTTATATCTTCTTCTTG